>NW_025766490.1:0-37500 GCF_003918875.1 Haliotis rubra
TTCGTACTTCGTTTCGTTTGCTAAAACAGAGGATATAAGATGTGTTTTGAAGGTTTCGTTGCTGCTTTACCTAGATTTACAGCGCGAAGTTTGGCCAGTTTGACAGGTAAGATCATATCACTGACTCCAGTGTTTGGCGATATTTGTCGTCTTTCAAGACAGATGCATGCAGAGATTCAGAAGTCTTCATCTTGGGATAAAGTTTCGAAAATGAATAATCAGAATGTGTGTACGAACTTTTGTTCTGGAGAACAATATTCATTCCTTAAAGCCTAGATCGTTGTCAGTGAGCTGTATGCCCATGATTCCTGTTTTTCTGATGCGAGTAATATCGGTTTGCGCAGGTCATATTTCGCAAACTCTGAACATGTATTTCAAGGTGCGTGGGACTCGGAACAGGCCAAGTTAAGTTCAACGTGGAGGGAAATGAAGGCTGTTGAATTAACTTTGTATGCCTTTTCAAATATATTGTGCGGAAGATCTGTAAAATGGTTCACGGACAGTAAGCCTTGCTGTCACATTGCCTCATCGTGGAAGTTTCAAAAAGATTTGCAAAAGAAACTTTCTTTGTCAATATTTGTTACAGCTAGTGTTTACAATATAAAGGGCTAAAGTTCAGTTGGATCCCAAGATCGATAATGTGAAAAGGCTGATGCTTTGAGCAGATTTCAAAGATTCTGATGACTGGAAAATAACTGATTTGGTTTTCAGATTCCTGGATAAAAGATGGGGCCCACATTCCATCGACCGATTTGCAAATCACATTAACACCAAGTTAGTGAGGTTTAATTCCAGAGTTTGGGTTCCTGGCACAGACGCAGTAGATGCGTTCACACAGCAATGGGTGGGGAGATAACAACTGGGCTGTTCCGCCAGTACATCTACCAAAGACTATTCGGTTTGTTTTGAGTTGCCAAAAGCACAAAGTAACTTTAGTTGTTCCTATGTGGACGTCTACCCCGTTTGGCGAATACTGTTTTGGAAGGACAAACCTAGACATTTCCTGTTTCCAGATATGATACAGCTTAAAGTACTAACAATTCCATTACAGGTGGCAGCAGAAAAGGTCTATTTGATAAATTTAGTGGACACATTATTGCAATCAAATTAACTCTCTTTGTTGAATTTGCAGATTTGTTTCAGCTGGCAGTAGGTTTTCCTTTGGTAAAGACTTCGTAAGTCTGTCAAAGGAAATGCACCTCATATTGTCTGTCAATCGAAAGCAAATCCTACAGTTCAGAAATACAAAAGAGCTTTTTAAATTATGGCAAAAAGTGGGCATCAACGTTTGATGAAGTGAGCAGTTTACCAGCAACTTCTTTTCATGTTGGTTGTATCTTACTTCCCTTGTTCAACAAGGCAAACATTCACCGACTGTAGTTGAAGCTATATATGGTATAAGCTGGAGCTCACAGAATGGCAGGTTTGACAGATCCGTGCCAGAACGATCTTATCAAGAACATTAAGGAAGCAGCTATGAGGCATTATAGTGAACCAGTGCAAAGAAAAGAACCGATTGATACTGATATGTTGAGAAAGTTGGTTTCTGAGTTTGGTAAAACAGGATTGTTCGCTGTTAGACTTAAGGTTTCTTACAATGTCACTTATCTCTCGTTTGCAGGCTTTTTCAGATTTTCTGAGGTTTCTAGTATAAGGTCAGATATAACTTTCTGTGATGGGTATATGCGCATTTTTATAGAAACAAGCAAGACTGATATCTATAGAGATGGTAAACATGTTTTGATTTCAGCTTCTGATCCCGAACTCTGTCCTGTTGATATGCTACGTCGTTATATAGTGAAAGCTGGAATTTGCGAACATTCACAGAATACTTATTTAGAAAGTTAAGTTTTGTAAAAAGCGTGGATATCACATACTGAGGGAGACGCACCTATTTCTTATTCTAGAGCCAGAGAAATATTTATTGAAAAAATTCAAAGTTATAGGGGAAGATGTTAAGAAAAAATAGGACTGCATAGTTTTTGTTCTGGTGGCGCATACACGACTGCAGCTAGTGCAGGTGTACCAGACCGACTGTTCAAAAAGACATGGCCGCTGGGCTTCTGAAATGCAAAGGACGGTGGCTTTGTGAAAGATAATGTCAAAGAATTGTTGAGTGTAACATAGTTGTTGGGTTGGTAAGAATAAAATGTCCGAACACAAACACCCGTTCTTTTAATTTCGAGCTGCGGTAGACATAACCCTAATGTGTGTTTTTGTTATACAAAATAAATATTTTATGTTCGGTTGATCGAAGAGAATTAGAATATAAATTAATTTATTTTGGGTAAAATACGGTACAGGTTTGGCTAACGCAGCAGGTTGAGTTGCATCGTGAAAGTGGTGTCACGAAGTCACGTGAGAGGGTTTCTTGGTGTATGAAGAAGAATGAACAATCATTCGAGGTCTTCGCACTGTGCAGGCGAGCAGCTATCTCCATTAAATTGACTGAGTAAATGATTCCGTATGGAAGTTGTTCATGCTGTTTGGCAGTTGAAACCTTATGGTACTTTTGCGTAAGTTCAAGTGTTTTTGAAGAGTCATTATCAGCCAGTAGACCATGAATGGGGCGGCGGAGCTGGAGACAATATCTCGGAAATTTACAAGATAAGTATTCTTCTTTAAAATTAGATATATATATATATGAACATATGAAATGAATATACAAATTATTGCGAATTGGAGTTGTATCCTAACGTGTATTAAGTGTTTTAATCATTCTCTTAAATATTGCAACTATCTGCTAATTAAAGTTAATTTTGCATACATTGTTTTGCAGGAAGACGAATGTACGGCCTCAGCATGCGTAAACATTGCACATGTACTTTGTAAATAAACCTGCTCGTCTGCTCGTTGAGCTGCGGTAGACATAACCCTAATGTGTGTTTTTGTTATACAAAATAAATATTTTATGTTCGGTTGATCGAAGAGAATTAGAACATAATAGATGGTTGATAGTTAATAATAACCGCTGGTTTTTTTTTTCAGATCAGAGTGAGTGAGTTAATATATAGCGTCACATCGGCCATATTGCAGCCATATCGTCACGAGAACAAATTAAACAATGTTCAAACTAATAAATTTAAAACGTAAAAACCTATCATCGAAGGAAAGTAAAAATACTAGATTATCACAGCTCTCAATTAAAAACTAGAACGGTATCATAAGTTGCGGGTATATTAACGAGCAGTACCATGGGACAAAATACTGTGACTATATGTCCCAGTTCACCCAGCTGCAAATGGGTACCTTGTGAGGATGAGGCTGTGTGATAACTCGCTGCGCCTAACGGGCTGCATGAGCTGAATACTCCCCAAGGAGTTGAGATGGTTGAAAGAATGCCAGAAAAAAGACACCCGTTGATCAAGGGAGCACTCAAGCGCCTTGAGCATATAATAGTTGCGTGGATATGTGCGCTATATCAATATCCTATCATCATCATCAATCGACAACAGTCCTTCAGCGTGACGAGTGGACGTTTTAACCAATTAGCTACCCCGCCATTCCTCACATAGAAAGAGCGTCTACAGCAATCTGATTGTGTATCACCTTGATGTTTTACCAAGCATGAATAATTTTCCTAATGAGTGACATACATTTTCTGTTCTAAAATACGTCAGCTTTGTGGTTACTTCAATTTGCATTGCAACAAAAACTGATTACCAAACCTGGTTTCATTATGCGCAACATTTATATGATTGACAGTGCTGGTAGTATCAGTTCATGAAGTTATGTGACGGATTATCGCGTTACCACACAAGGTTAAATGTCAACAACACTAAACAACTTCAAAGACCTTCAGGAAAGCCCGGATTATACTTTCCTCCTTGACCTTAACGACATGTTGTTCTAAGAAAATCGTCATCCTTTCATGAACTTTAATGTTATTAACGCGCTTAGGCCTCGAAACCCATCTAAACAAATCGTAGAGTAGAAGTTGAAGATTTTAGTCCCGTCTCTTCGTCGGAATTATTAATTTTGTGAATTGAATCCTGCCAGGGGCATAGTTCACGCCATAACCCTAGACCCATAAAACTGTCTTACCTGAGTAGGAGTCGCGAAAAAAATATGCTTATTTTGGAATGAGGTCATGTAGATTACACAGACATCCCTTAGCACCCATCAAACGTTTAAACCCAATTTCACCTCACCTCACCTCAAACGGTTAAAGTAATGAAAGAGCATCTCCTTCACTAGATTATTACTACTGAATAGGTCCATTTATTTAAAAATCCTTATAGTGACATTGGGTGTACAGTTTTTATGTTATGGTGTCACGTCACGTAGATTACATCCTTAAAAATCTCTTGAACATTAAACCTGTGAAGTATCATTGTGAGAAATCGGCTGAAATTTAGTGGCTTTGGCATTGATATTGTATTGTCCCAATATAAAATTGTAAATAAGGCATACTATCTAATAAATACATACAATTCTAAAAAAAAAATATGGTCATTTTCATGACGTAACGTGGATTACACTTTTATGGAGACATCTTATTAAACAAATATTCTAAAAAAAATAATCCATATAAAGATATGATCTGGGTATGGACAAAAGGGACAATACCTTATGTCGAAAATGTAATCTGTTTTGTTCACACTAGATGAATATTTACTTTTAAATATTCACTAACACTGGAGACATGCACATTTTGGGGGGTTTGACATACTTTTTACCCTGAGTCACACACATGAATAACAGATCATTAACAATTGGGTGTATCATATGTCTCGGGTACCTGCCAAGCCTGTCGCCTAGTATAAACATGAAATGAGCAGGTAAAACCAGTCGAAGAGTGTTGTTTTTAATGCGGGGACACATACAATTACAAATGGTGCACATGTCGTGAGAATAGGTGAAATATACCGTTATATTCCAGATGTAGATGCATGTGTCATCTACTTCTGTTGGAACAATGGAACGTGTGTGCCGAACAGAGCCATTTGCACCTGTGCCCAAGGCTTCTCGGGATTGTCATGTCTTATCGGTAGCTATAAACGTATTTAAATCATTTCATAAACAAATCTATTCTGAAAATTAAGTAATAAACATAATGAGATATCCTTAACATTATTCAGCTGCATACATGTTGCTGTTGATATCACTGGAAAAGTGATGACTACGGCATGAAACAATATGCTTTTATTTAGTCATCAGCCTTCATATTATATTCAGTAAAATTAATCATGAACATAAATGTCAACCTTTCTGTCACCTTCACCAAATCACCTTCGTCCTGATCTTTATCTGCTACTTTCTATCTTCATGACGATGAAATTAAATCTCACCTTCTGTGTTTCAGAATGCACACCAATTATACAAGATGTTATCATCATAGAGGATGTTTCTATATCTATCGGTCCACATAACTATGAGAAAACGAAGGCCTTTGTGGTTGATACCATCAGAAACATCTCCAAAAGTTCAAAGGAAACTAACGTGGCTTTCATGGTCTTCTCGGACACAGCTGAAGTCTTATTCCACCTGAATACCTACAGGGACAAGAAGACAAGCATCATGGAAGCCATTGATTCCAAAACGCATACAGGGGGGAACACATTTCTTGGAGATGCTATCAAACTTGCAACATCTGAAGTCTTCACGGAAATCAATGGGGATCGGTCTAACGTTCCGAATGTGGTTCTTCTCTTGACTGACGGGAACAGTGACGCTAATGAAGACGTGAGAAGTAGCATTGATGGGTTGAAAGCCAAGGCGGAAGTGTTTGTGGTGACAGTCACTGACCAAGTGGACAACACCACCATCGACTTGGTCGCTTCTTTCCCTGCTCTGAACCACGTGTTCCACATCGACACTGCTGAAACAGCAAGCAGCATCAAGGATGTAACTTCCGGCCACATTTGCCCTAAACCTGTATCCCATTATTAACGTCTGTAATATCATGCGATAGAATAAAGTTATGAAGATGCAGCATGTCTTCATTTCTGTGTTTAAGTTGTTCAATATTGTTCAATTGTAAAATATTACATTTAAAAAAAATTGTATTAGATTCTGTCCACCTCAAAGGTCTAAGACTTTGACTCGGATCCTATAGAACATCTCCTGTTGACAGTCTCTACGTCGAGGCAGATGAACCATCTCTTGCACAACGCCGTATAAAATTATCATTACAATATATTACACAAATATATTCTAACGAATCTAAGTCTGCTTTCAACTGTGTCTTCAATCCCCAATATGAGGATTTATACAATTAGAAATCTTCTCTTGTTCCGCCTCTTGGGCTTAGAATTAAACCGTTTATATCTGCTGCTGGCATTGATCTGGAAACTGTATCTCCTTCCCGTCTTCTTTCTTCTCCTCCTTGGCAATTGGTGAGGCCAGACGTTGATCTAACACTGACAAAGTATACAAAATCAGACACTAATGACTTACAATATAAACAAGAATTTAATCAATTAAAAAAGTAAATATAATACATACAAATCCGTGTTTACAGATGGGTCCAAGGATAGTGGGGCTGTTGCTTGTGCCACTGTCATTGGATCCAGAACAGTATCTTCTCGAATACCTGATAACAGCCCTATTTTTACAGCAGAAGCAAACGCCATACTAACAGCCTTAAAATATATTAAAAAAACACCCCAAATACAAACAATATATAATCTTATCCGACTCTCTTTCGTGCATTCAGGCTATTAAAAATCTTTCTTGCAAACATCCACCTTTAATAGAAATTATTGAATTATATAATGATCTTGCTACTGGCCAATACGACATTGTCCTTTGTTGGTTACCCAGCCACGTTGGCATTTCTGAGAATACAATGGACGATCTTGCTGCCAAGGCAGCACTCAACAAGTCTGTGACACCACTTCTTCCATACTCTGATTATAAAGCTGTCATCATATCTTATATCCGTCATCCGATGCAGAAGTGGGACACCCAAGTAGGTATCAATAAATTACATGAAATAAAACCCTATATTGGTTACACCTACCTAGGTTGTCAGTCCAGATTTGAAGAGGTAATCATGCACTGGCACTGGCCACAGAAGATATACACATGAATATTTGCTTAAAGGTGAGGATCCTCGGTTTGGATCCCTTGTGATGATACAATAACGCTCAAGCATGTCCTGCTTGACTGTTAAAACGGTCAATGTTAAAACAGCGAAGGATCTTTTTAATGTAAATTATCATTAAATCATTGAATTTTCAAAAGAAATAGAATTACTACATCAATTTTGAATATGTTTTGTAAATAGTAGGGGTGACTATTTAGGTCTAGGGAACTATTGCGATATCGATAGACTATTGCATGCTACTATTGCGATGTCGATAGTCTATTGTATTGATTCCCACAATTATGTATGTAAAATAACAACAACAAAAAGAATAAATACTGGCTTTTTGACAAATGGTTACCTTTCAGTTTCAATAGAAAACACTTACTGTGTGCAACATGAAACAATTCACAGGTAGATATGTTTTAGTTTTAACAAGGGGCGGTGGGGTAGCCTAGTGGTTAAAGCGTTGGCTCGTCACGCCGAAGACCCGGGTTCGAATCCCCACATGGGTAAAGTGTGTGAAGCCCATTTCTGGTGTCCCCGCCGTGATGTTGCTGGAATATTGCTAAAAGCGGCGTAAAACCAAACTCAGTCAGTCAGTCAGTAGTTTTAACGACATGAAGATGTCAATAGACTCAACTGATTTGAAGAAGACAATAATCTTTTGTCACTGTGAAAGTATCAAGAAATCTCACAAATAAAACCTGTCAGCAGATAACTTGGTGACTCAAGTTGAAAGATAGGTTAACATAATTGGCAAATGGCAATATTTCACATTAACTCTGATTTTACTCAAATAGTGTGATGAAGCGAGATAATAGATAATTTCATCTTGGTTTCCAACTTTCCAAATCTTCTTTAGAAACAAGAGTCTGTCCACATGTGTAGATTTAAGAGTCTGCTAGTCCATCCATCAGCACAGGAAAGGTCATTCCTGACCTCAGTCTCATACAACATGGGCAAGGCAGAATCTGAGAAATACTGTCGCGAGGGGATTGTGTAACGTGGTTCCAAAACTCTCAACGTGTTCCTAAACCCATCATTTTGGACAACAATGAATGGCCGCCAAGCTTTCACAATAAATTCAAGAAGGGCTGCCGAAATGTCTCTTGCTCGTTTTGACGACGAAAGTAGAGTAGTGTTGTCATTTAGCACTGTCAGGGTTGTTTGTCTCTTAGGCCTACCCTTTTTGGGGGCCAGCGCATCAAGAGACAAGACCGTGCCTCCGACGCACATGATCAGTCAAATTGGTTGTATTTCCACAATACTTCAATATCAGCTAACACTTCCGACATGCAACTCGCTTCTTGTCCACTTTATCTGTTTTTACAAACCCAAAGTGTTCCCATACAGTTGACCTAGCTGACGTATTGTTTACGATTTCAAAATTCGCAAAATCCCCGCTGTCTGCTTGAGCTGACAATTTGGTGGTGGTGGCAAATGCTGTCGCTTAGAGCGAATAGAGATTCATCCCAATCGGGGGTAGGACACAACATGTTTTCAAGATATTGTTATTTATAAAACAAATTAAAGCGATCTAACGATGCATTGGATCGTGGAGGAGGGGGCTCACAATTGATGGTTCGATGCATCGTTACACCCTTAGTAAATAGATAACTTGTATTTAAACCATGGTAGTATAAATTAGCAACTGTGATTGTTAGTGGCGGTGCCCTCAAAGGGGGTTGAAGTAGCGTAAAATTATTGTAGGGTACGTAAGTCCAAAACTTCAAGGTCAATCTAGCACTACCAAACTTTTAATCGTACAATACTTTTTTATTTTTAATAATGGCCGTAACTTACCACAATCGCCAGCGGCTGGAGGGATGGTGTAAATCCAGCTAGGGACCATGCAGGTAGCAAAGGTACTGTAAGTCCCCATGGTCCCTAGTTTGGTGATCTACCTTCAGTTGTTGGCGATTTATAGCCAGTTTTTATATTGTATTGTGCACATAGTGCTATTAGTTTTAATTTTCCACTCTAGTTTTAGTTGTAGTTGTGATATTCTAGTTGTTTTACTGTCCTTCGTCGACAGGGTTTTATAATATACATCTATTCTATTTCAATGTCACATATGTTCTCGTCACGATATGGCTGAAATATTGCAGACCGTGACGTTAAATAATAACTCACTCACTCACCCTAGTATGGTGATCTACCTTCTGTTGTTGGCGATCTATAGCCTGTTTTTATCTTGTTTTGTCTTATTAATAGTGCTATTAGTTTTAACTTTCCACACTAGTTTTAAATCTAATTGTGACATTTTAGTTGTTTTACTGTCCTTTGATGACAGGTTTTTATAATATTCACATATTCCATTTCAATGTCAAATATGTTCTCGTCACGATATGGCTGAAATATTGCAGATGTGACGTTAAATATTAACTCACTTACTCAAAAAAGTTGTCTGATCTTGAACACCTCCCACATCACAAATAACACGTGTGTGTGTGTGTGTGTGTGTGTGTGTGTGTGTGTGTGTGTGTGTGTGTGTGTGTGTGTGTGTGTGTGTGTGTGTGTGTGTGTGTGTGTGTGTGTGTGTGTGTGTGTGTGTGTGTGTGTGAGAGAGAGAGTTATAAAGCGCCGGACAACGTGGAAACTTTGCAGCTCTTTAAAAAGGATGCCTCATAAAATTACACAATACCCACAGCAAGCTCCAAGAATGTTTTATCAGGCACGTGGTCGGTATTTCAGAATTATGTATTATCATTATTTTGACAAGTGACACGAACTTCCACCCGAGCGTCACGTTCTACATATTTACTGAAAGAATTAATATCATGTGGGTTCACATACCCTCAAAGGTTCAGCTCGAATTTGTACAATCTCAGAAAAGGACCAAGTATTTTCAACGTTGTACAAAGTCATCCCACATGACAAATTTATAGATAAACTATATTCATTGATTCCCTGTGTCATTTCTCAACACACATAGTGAACCCAGGTATACGTACATACCCATATTCAGTGGTTCAGGACAGCTTCAGAAATGAAACCAAAGGTCATGTGAAGTGGACTGAGTATGTTGCACACAAGTCTGTTGTTTTTGCATAGGAACTTACTGCCGGGAGAGGAGACTCGTGAGATCAAGATGGCGGAGCAAGCTGCTCAGTAACTAAAGAACAGTGAGCACTTCTCAAAATAAGCCCCACTTATAAGTCACCACAGAAATTCAACGACTGAAATGATATGAACTAACATGCCAGGCAACTGTGGACGTCAGAAACTCAACAGAAAACGCAACAATAAGCGGAAAAAGATATCGTCCTCAAGTGGATCAGACACGAACTTAGGTGACACCCCTGCAACAACAAACATGGCCACCGCCACGGGCAACTTGGTGCGACAGTCACTGGAGACAATCTACTCAGCTAACGCAACCACCCAGGAACAGCCGCACTTCGGTACACCCCAGGTATTTAGCCCTTATCCTATTAACCAAGGTTCTGTTCTACCTTTGAATCCGGACTGTAGTAAGGCCATCATGGAAAAGTTGGAATGTATCGACAAAAAGCTGTCTAAACTCGATCTCATCGAGAATGATATTTCGGTAATCAAAACAAAAGTGGCAACACTCGAGCTAAAAGTGGGTGAAGTCGACAATGTGAAAAGTCGTGTTTCAGGTGTAGAGGAAAGTGTAAAGTTTGTAGCCGATCAATACGAAGATTGGAAAAAAGGAAAAACTGATATTCATCGTGACCTGAATAACCTAAAAGATCAAGTTACGGGGAACATATCCACTCTTGGTTAACTTAGTCAGGAGAACTTGCAACTCAAGGAATCCATCATAGATCAAAGATGTAGATCAATGAGGGATAATCTGATTTTTGTAAACATCCCAGAAACAGAAAGTACCCCGACTTTTGAAAGTTCCGAAGTGTTACTCAGAGAGTTCATCGAATCCAAATTGCACCTAGACAGCCAGAATATAAAATTCAAAAGAGTCCACAGGATTGGGCGCCCCCGTCGTCCACAACGACCAGGTGATACAGTGAAACCACGCCCCCTCATTGCTAAATTCATATATACAACTGAGAGGTACTCTGTTAAGAGAGCTGCCAGAGAACTAAAGGGAACTAATTTTTCAATTGCTGAACAATTTCCTGAAGAAATCAGCTGTTACAGAAGAGATGTACTGTTACCTCTGCTGAGGGATGCAAGAAAGAACAATAAAAGAGCCTACATGTCCGTTGATAAACTCTACGTAGATAATGTGTTACAAAGGCCCCACCCCACCTTACCGGGTACAACAGCATGTTCCTAACACCACTCATAGATAGGAAAACGACGGTGGTCACGAGGATGTGCCTGTACTGTGCACTTACAGTAAAGCTAAACATGCCCATGCATGTTGCCCAGTGCACAAGCTAAAAGTCACTCATCCGAGAAACAGTGACCCGGCGAACAAGAAAAATGCACCTATCTGTATAGAAACTGTACACAGTGCCAGTGAAGATAATTGTTTTAACAATGTCACCGTAGAAAATGCCAAGAATTCTCTAAATATTGTTGGTGATGAAACTAGTTCTGACTTTGCAAATAATAGCACACGAAAACCTGTAAATAATAACTCTTTGAACGTCACAGATACAAAAACCGAGTTTGATTATGTAAACAAGTCTACATTAGAATATTTAAATGCTCCCATTTTGAATATCGGAGATATGTCACATTCAGTGAAAAATTCTTCCGTGGAATATGTAAACAATAAACCTTTGATCAGAGATAATGAAATTGCATCTGACTATGGAAAGAATTGTATAACGAAACCTGTAAATAACAACCCTTTGAATTACAGAGATAAAGAAACTGGATCTAAGTGCATAAACATTTTGACACTAGAATCTGCACATGGCACCTACTTGAATATCACAGATAAAGAAATTGTATCTGAATGTGTAAACAATCATGCATTAGTGTATTTAAGAGATAACTATCTGAATACATCAGATAAAGAAACTGCATCTAAATGGGTGAAAAATCCCACAGTAGAATCTGCACATAACACCTATTTGAATATCACAGATGAAGAAAATGCATCTGATTGTGTAAACAATCACACATTAGAGTATGCAAGTAATAACTATCTGAATACATCAGATAAAGAAACTGCATCTAAATGGGTGAAAAATCCCACAGTAGAATCTGCACATGGCACCTATTTGAATATCACAGATGAAGAAATTGCATCTGATTGTGTAAACAATCACACATTAGAGTATGTAAGTAATAACTATCTGAATACATCAGATAAAGAAACTGCATCTAAATGGGTGAAAAATCCCACAGTAGAATCTGCACATGGCACCTATTTGATTTGAATATCACAGATGAAGAAATTGCATCTGATTGTGTAAACAATCACACATTAGAGTATGTAAGTAATAACTATCTGAATACATCAGATAAAGAAACTGCATCTAAATGGGTGGAAAACCCCACAGTAGAATCTGCACATGGCACCTATTTGAATATCACAGATGAAGAAATTGCATCTGATTGTGTAAACAATCACACATTAGAGTATGTAAGTAATAACTATCTGAATACATCAGATAAAGAAACTGCATCTAAATGGGTGAAAAATCCCACAGTAGAATCTGCACATGGCACCTATTTGATTATCACAGATGAAGAAATTGCATCTGATTGTGTAAACAATCACACATTAGAATATGTAAGTAATAACTATCTGAATACATCGGATAAAGAAACTGCATCTAAATGAGTGAAAAGTCCCACGTTAGAATCTGCACATGACACCTATTTGAATATCACAGATGAAGAAATTGCATCTGATTGTGTAAACAATCACACATTAGAGTATGTAAGTAATAACTATCTGAATACATCAGATAAAGAAACTGCATCTAAATGGGTGGACAACCTCACAGTAAAATCTGCACATGGCACCTATTTGAATATCACAGATGAAGAAATTGCATCTGATTGTGTAAACAATCACACATTAGAGTATGTAAGTAATAACTATCTGAATACATCAGATAAAGAAACTGCATCTAAATGGGTGAACAACCCTACATTAGAATTTGCACATGATAACTATATGAATATCTCAGATGAAGAAATTGCATTTGACTGTTCAAATAACTCCACTATGCAAACTGTAAATAATACTCCCCTGAATATCATGGATAATGAAATTATAACTGATTGTGCAACCAAGGCAACATTTGAAACTGTACATGACCATTCCTTGAACGTCATAGATAAGGGAAGCGTTAATAATGATTGTGTTTCTTCTGCTGCTGCGGACGGTAATGTTGATGGTGATAGTGATCTTGATGATAATGATGTTGTTGATGATGATGATGATGATGATGATGATGATGATGATGATGATGATGATGATGATGATGATGATGGTGATGATGATGTTAATAACAAAGATGATGCTTTGCAAATGATTATAGTCAACAGATAGTAAGCTTTTAAATCTTAATGTGTGTGGTCTAAGAAAGAGACTTGAATATGCCGAATTTACAGAGTTTATTGAGAAGTATGACATTATTGGTCTGCAAGAAACCAAAACTGACATCTTTGATGATCTAAGATTACATGGATATGAATTACATATTCATCACAGGTCTGGGTCCTTAAGAAAATCAGGTGGTATTGGTTTTGCAATCAGAAATACTTTAAAAGATTTAGTCACATGTCTAGAAGAAGAAAGCACTTATGTTCTGTGGATTAAGATATCAAAGTCTGTGTTTCACATTGATCAGGATATGTACATTGGTAATGTATATCTCCCACCTGAAGGTTCTAAGTATGTGAATTGTAACGCATTTAATGAGATTGAACAATCCCTATTACACTATCTATCAGTCAGTGATTATGTAAGCCTTATGGGGATTTCAATGCCAGAACTAACACTATGTGTGATTACCTTTTACTTGATAAGCACATTGTTGATGATTTCGAAATGGACGTACCACAACTTGAAAATGATATTAACCCTCTGAATATACTAGACAAACTGAGCCTACCACACCAGAGGTGCACACAAGATAAAGATGGGGCTAACAACTTTGGGTTTAAATTGATAGAATTGTGTAAGAATTTAAATCTCTTTATCTGTAATGGAAGAGTTGGTTCAGACAAAACAATCGGCAAAGCAACATGTAAAGGCAAATCTGTTGTGGACTATGTTATTTCGTCACCATCATGTCTATGTCTTTTTGTTAATTTTGAAATAATTGATTACTCACCATTATATTCAGATGTCCACTGCCCTGTTCAATTTGTTTTAAAATCCCATAGAAACATCACCAATGAAATTGTCCATCCCTCGGTAAATCCAATGGAAGATAACATTACTATAGGCAAACCGTTACGATATGATACCAAAAATCGGACCTCTACTGCAATAATATAAATGTTGATAATATCGCACGCCTCACTGAGCGTACACAAAGCGCAAGCGAACGCGGTGTTGACCCAGATCTGGTCAACGAGCTTGCAACAGACATAGCGCACGTGCTGGTGGACGCTGCACGCGAAACTTTCGGCGTCAGGAGTGTTCGCGCGAATCGTCCCAAACAGAATAGAAAGAAAAAAGATAAACCGTGGTTTAACAATGAGTGTAGGAAAATGCGAAAATCATTCCATAAAGCTAAAAGAAAATATAAGTCACGTAACACTCCATTAAATAGAACGCATTATCATCAAACGTCAAGAGCATATAAAAAATGTATGGACAAAAGTATGCGACAATTTCAAAATGAGACCACTAAACAGTTTCGTGACCTTATGAAACACTCGCCCAAAGAATACTGGAAGCTACTGAGTAAAGGGATGTCACTAAATCTGATAATACACCTGATATTGAAACATTCTTTGAGTTCTATAAAGATATTAATGAATCCAAATCTAATGAGGATATATCAGATGATGTTGTAGATGATCAACAATATGACACTGATGTCTTAAATAAGGTTATAACGGGTGAGGAAATCCTTTCGGCAATTAAAAATCTTAAAAGAAATAAAGCCACTGGACTGGACTTTGTTGAAAATGATTATTTTATTGATGCTTCCACACATTTAATACCACTCCTAACCCATTTCTTTAACTTGATACTTTGTTCCGGATTTGTACCAGACTGTTGGCTAAAGGGTATAATCAGACCGATATATATAAGAAAAGGGCGAACACCTAGATCCAAACTCATATAGACCTATAACAATTCTCAGTTGTTTCGGTAAACTATTCACAAGTATTCTTAATGCGAGGCTCACTAAGTTTGTCGAAGTAAATAATATTTTAACTCCAGCTCAAGCAGGATTTAGAAGAGGTTTCTCTACAAGCGACAATGTATATGCTCTACATGCTGTTAGGGAAATTTTAAAACAAACAAAACGTAAACTCTATTGCGTCTTTGTTGATTTCACAAAAGCGTTCGACACTGTGTGGAGGGCTGGTCTGTGGTATAAACTGCTAAACTGTGGAATATCTGGTAGATTTCTTAACTTAGTAAAGAACATGTATAAGAATATAAAATCCACTGTCATGTTACATAATCAAATATCCTCATTCTTCCCATGCAACACGGGAGTAAGACAAGGGGAAAATCTATCGCCACTTCTGTTTTCACTTTTTATAAATGATATTGAGCCCTTTCTACTGAAACGAGGAAGTAAAGGTGTTAATCTAGAATACCAAACCGAAACCGAATTGATACTTTGCCTGCAGTTTATTGTCTTGCTATATGCAGATGATGCTGTCGTATTCAGTGAAGACCCTGAAGACTTACAACAATCACTCGACACTTTTCATGTATATTGTTCACGATGGAAACTAAAAGTAAACTTGTCCAAAACCAAAATAATAGTTTTTGGAAGCGGGCCTGCTAAAAACAGTAAACTAAAATATAAATTCACGTTCGGCAATCAAACTATCGAAATGGTTGATACTTATACCTACCTTGGAATAAAGTTACACAGAAACGGGAGATTTGTAGAAGCCATTAAAGTCTTAGCAGAAAATGCAACAAAAGCTATGTTCTTATTATTAAAAAAGCACGACGAGTTAATCTACCGTTGGACTGTTTAATATCGGCATTTGACACTTTGATTGCTCCGATCCTAATGTACTGCTCTGAAATCTGGGCATTTGAAAACATAAAACTAATTGAAAAAGTTCATTTAAAATTTCTTAAATTGGCAGCAGGTCTTCGAAATTCAACACCAAACTATATGATTTATGGAGAACTTGGTAGGGAACCCCTCTACATCAAAATATACAAACGTGCTATTCTATTCTGGCACAAAATGGCAAGTCATAATGAAACTCCAAAACTAACAAATATTATCTACAGATTTATCACCAGTAATTTCACTGACAACACTGAAAAACTACTATGGACAACGTTCGTTAAGAAAATATTAAATAACTGTGGATTAGGTGATATATTTGACAATCCGTTTATGTGTTCTTCACGGTGGTTAGCTTCAAAAGTTGAAGAAATATTGAAAGACCAGTTCCTGCAGAACTGGCATAGTTCCATTATTGAAAGCCCGAAAGGTGTGTACTATAAAATGTTTAAAGAAAATATAAGTTTTGAAAAATACCTTTATCTACCTAAAAACGTCTATTACCCAATCTTGAAATTTAGAACAACAAATCACAACTTACCAGTTGAAACTGGACGCTGGTCTGATACCCCAAGAGTGGAACGTTTGTGCCATCTATGTAATTCCCCGGCGGTTGGTGATGAGTTCCACTACCTGTTCAGGTGTGAAGCCCTTCTCCAGCCGCGGTCTATACACATACGTAAAGATCTCTACGAATGGCCTAATATGTTCAAGCTAAAAAAATGTTTATCTAGCACCAGAGTAAAAAATGTGAAAGACCTGTCTAAATTCATCAACATCATCTTCAGACTAGTTGCAGCTGCATGAGAATCATGTTAACTTACTTTGTCATATTTCATTGAAAATTTCACTATATATATATGTATTTACCTTATATTGCTGTCATCTTGATTGATTATATTATCATATGCGAATTTATATTGTACTTTTCTCATGTACCACCGTTGGTGGGTTCTCTTGAGAATAAACTGTCCACAGACAGGTTACGTAACTCTGTCGCCAGAGCACTGCAGTGATGTCATATGAGGAACGATTTTCAGTTAGTTGTATAGAAAGTGTGTAGTACGCTCATCATTTTGATGATTTCTCGACATGAACGACGACATGCCGAATCGTTGCTTTGTCGTCAATTGCTCCTAGGGGTCGGGTGATGGTGTCACCATGCACAGATTTCCACAGGATCCCGCAGTTCGTGCTAAATGGGTTATGTTTGTGAGTGCGAAGCGAGCGTTGTGGAAGCCTGAAATGATATCTTACTTGTGTTCAGATCGCTTCACGGAAGTTAAAGAATCAAAACTACTTACTAGTTATAGTAAAATATGTATATGATTGATGACCATAAAGATTTTCCATAACACAACTTGTAACATAACGATTTCTTCCTCGGAAGTGAGGTTGTGGTCGAAGTAACAATAATATTATAAGTAGTATTATATTGACACCCACCTCGCTGCCAGGAGAGAAATTGTTATGGTATACGCTATGTCATGCAAAAATCCTATTGGCCATCAATAAAATACATATTTTACTACCAGTAGAAAGTGGTTTTGATTTTGTAGCTCGGTGAAAACAAACCTAAATAGCATTTATCCACAGACTGGCGGATGTTCCCGATAGGGCGCCGCCATTTTTTGAAAATCGTAAAGTCTGTTAGAATTAATGAGATTATAGTTTGTTTTCATCAAGTTAGAAAATCAAAACTACTTTCTACTCGTAGTTAAATATGTATTGGAATCATAACCAAAAGGATTGTGCATGACACAACTTATAACATAACGATTTCTTCCACGGAAGCGAGGTGGGGGTCGAAGTCACAATACTGCGCGATAAATTTCTTGCTACATTCACATGGTTAATGTCCACTCACCAGTATGTAGATACTAGTCAATGTGCGTCTTTATATTTGGTCTTATAATCCTAATTAGTTTATTATCATACTTTTATGCATTTTGAAACTAAATAAAAAGCTGACGATCTGCTGATACTTATAGTGAATTTATAACAGAACTGTAATATCTAGACATTTTATAGTTTGCCAATGTGAATCATAATTCGCACACACACCCTAGTGTATGTTGTCTGTCTCATTACACTTCACGGCGAAAACAATGATTCTGTTGAATGCTACGACAAATGAATAAAAACAAAATGCAAATATTAAAATTAAAACAGATTAAAGTTATAGGAACAATATCAGGCCATTACCTTGTTTGAGGAATGTATCCATCAATATCCACAAAACTGTTCCAAATGATGTGTCTTTTAACAGTTTAATATACGAAAAAGTGATAAATCTTTTCAGGTATTGGTGTATAGTCTCATTGGTCACCCAAGATAGCACACCTGGCAACTAATTGCATAATGTCCGCCTTTCATTAAACACAGTAATTTAGTTAGCCAATAATGGGCAATCAATCAATGTATTGCCGGTTAATCCTTTGAAAGAAGGACGTTGTTTTTACGCAGACATCGACACGACAGAGTGTATTCAGTATAGATTAGTAAATCGACATACATAAACACTACCTTTTGACAATTCCGCTGTGTAAGATAAAAGTAATTAATCAATCAGCGTGTTAGCGGTTAATCCTTTGATCGATGTTTATAATGTTGAATATTTACTCCAGACACAAGAAATGCCAAATGGGAACCTTTGTCGGGTAATCTAAGTGTGTTACCACTAATTATACCTGTTATAAATTCATTAACTGACCATCAAGTGAATGATGACAAATAACATGTGTAGGTGTATACCACCTAACACGGGTTACAACAAGGGAGTATTAATTTTTGCTGTATTGCATGTGAAAACTTATGGGCCGACACTGTTTTGAGAATACAAACAGATTTTTACATGACATGATTAAATATCGAGGTAAAAAAACACAGAAATGGGATCAATTTAGATCAGTCATTATACAAATAGGGCCTAACGACACCAATCAATTGTGACAGAAGCGTCTATGAAAACAAGTTGTAACTCGGAAACTAGGCAAAGCAGGAGACAAAATTAAATGCCAGTAGATTGTGAGAACATATAGCTTTCATTTTCCACAACAATTGTCACGATTTCAGGTTTATACAAGCCTGTAAACAAGATAATTTACCCCCTAAAATGTAGATGAATTCTGCATCGGCCCTCAAAGCTATTCCTCATATGACGTCACAGAGTCGCGCCGCTCTGATTGGTTGAAATTTCGTTCGCGGGTGAGAATTGTGCACTGTTGTCAAAAAGGTCGATTTAAGTCAATTAAAGGTCGAAATGAGTAGTTTTAATGACGGGGTTTCATTTATAACGATGCCAGTTAGTGATTGATGTATTTTTACCCCCTAGGGTTTATGTGACCTTTAAGAATTCGCCAATTTTCACTGATTTTCATCTTTTACTGAACTCATGACAATAATCTTTTCAACGTTACGAATTTGTTTTACAATACTGTAGTTCATGTGTAAACAGTACCTTTAAACTGAATGGAATATTTTGCAAAATCAAGTTTAGGACAGTGAAGTAAGTTGCTACATTTACACTAGTGAGTCTACACTTTTAATCGGGAGTATATAATTCATTGAATATAACACCAATTGTATTTTACTAGTTTAAAATACATCATGATAATGAGTGCAATACAAAGTACGTTAAAAGCAATGGTTTTACACAAATACATGATAAATTGAAAACTATTTTTCCTCAACATTACATACCATACATCCAACAATAATACTTTAAAACACCATAAACCAATGGAGACATGTTTGTACTTTTAGTCTTATCAGAGTACATTATAATACATAAAACAAGCATTGTCACTAAGGTGACATAATCCCCCGCCGCAAATTATCAAATCAAACTTATAAAGTAATGAAAGTTTAAGATGAAGTTAAATGTCAACAAAAACATGACCATTCAACCTCTCTTGATATCTTGCTGTTTAGTTGTTCAAACACACACATATTTTCAACACTGACTTTGACCTTGACATGAATGTCATAGTGTATGAAATATGCAAAACTAGTACTAAAGAAATTGCTTATTGAAAAACACTCAATGGAGGTCTTGAAAGTCTATGAAGAAAATCCAGTGAACCGTTCTTAAAATATCTTGCTGACAATTCAGGTAGACATGCTGAAATCTTCAAAGTGTCAAAAATTATGTGAAGGTCACCAAAACTGACCTGGCCCTGGGCCTTCCCTAGATGAAGCTTGGTGACAAATATAAAGAAAATCCACTGAATATTTTTTGCGATATCTTGATGACTATCTTAACATGCGATTAAACATGCTGAAATCTTCAAAGCGTCTCTGTGACCTTGAAAATTAAGTGAAGGTCACCACAATCGACTGGGCCCTGTGCCTTCCCTAGATAAAGCTTGGTATTCAATATGAACAAACTCCAGTGAAGGGTTCTTGAGATAGCTTAACATGCAGGTTAACATGCTGCAATATTCAAAGTGTCGCCATGACCTTGAAAATTATGTGAAGGTCACCAAAATCGACTGGGCCATGCACCTTCCTTAGATAAAGCTTGGGGTTAAATATGAAGAAAATCCAGGAAACAGTTCTGGAGATAGCTTAACATGCGGGTTAACATGCTGAAATCTTCAAAGTGTCGCCATGACCTTGAAAATTATGTGAAGGTCACCAAAATCAACTGGGCCATGCACCTTCCCTAGATAAAGCTTGGTACTGAATATGAAGAAAATCCAGTGAATGGTTCTTGAGATAGCTTAACGCGCAGGTAAAACGTTAAAGTCCCCTTGTGACCTTGAAATGAAGGTCAAGGTCACCAAACCTGACTGGTACCAAATATGAAAAGAATCCAGTCAACGGTTCTTAAGATATTCCAATTCGTACGTACGGACGGAGCCTAATACTATATCCCCCGCTTCGCGCTAAACGCGCGGCGGGGGATAACTAACCTTTCATTTCCTCAAGACCAAACAGTGTTTCTCCTGAAGTTGTCAGCCAGAACGAAATTACTGAGTGCCTTGCCTTGCATGAAAAACCTGATCTGCAACTTTCAGCCAATGAGATATTGTAATGCTACTCTGTAAACTTTAAGCCAATCAGCACTGTTGGTAGAAAATATGAACTGTGAGCTATCCTTACATAGGTGGCGAGGCTCCAAATGAGTGATACTGAAGGTCCCTACCTCATTGTGAAATAACAATATTTTAAAGCTTATAATTAAAACCTCAAACAATACCAACATGACCAAGAAGCTACTACATATTTTTAAGCCTGTTACATAAGTTGTTGGAACGTTGGAAGCACAGAATATGTAATACATTCAATACACCTTACTTGTAATGTGTTTTAATCATAAGTGATTTATTTAGTAATGTAATTATATAGTAAACTAATTGCTGACATACGGTACTAATGCAATACTACCAGTTTAGCACTATTATTAGCATTAGACAAGTCCTGTTATTTAAATCTACCGGATTCCAAGATGAATTTGTGTAAAGATTAGAATTATTTCTATATTTTTTGTATAATTCTTTCAACATTGAGATACATTGAAGATACAGAAAAGCAAGTTAGAAAGCACTTTCGGTGACTGGATTAAAAGACTTCAACTTGAGATAAGAAATATATTGTTGAGCAAGCTTTACCCTTCGTAACTTGAGACATGGTTCGTCAACCTTAACCCATAGACTTTAGACTGGCGAAGTTTTAAATGCACCATAATAGAACCTAAGACCCCAGTGATGAAAACGTTCAAGCTCACGTAAGTATAATTTATGAACTGAACCATACATAATACACACAGTCCCGCTTAAATTCGACTGACGCTCAGTGGAGATTTATGGGTTTGGGTGTATGCTCTCTCTTATGAAAGAGTTGTAGAAAATATCAACTTGCTCTAACCATCCTGGTATAAAATTTTTGATATGGAATAGAAATGTTTGCTATGAAATGTAATGCCTAAAAACCTTGTTTCCTTAACTATATTGATATGTGTAGTACACAATAACAATTCAGAATCAATATGCGTTTTCTGTTCGTTACTCAAAAGGAGACAACATTTTTTTGTCAACTTTGTGGAAACTGCGGTGGTTGAGTTGGTTTGGCGGCTGACTTTGTGTGCTGGCGATTACCTGCCTGACTTAGAAGGTGTGGGTTCGAATCCCGGATGGGACTAAACCCAACAAAAGTACTAGAATCTGTACTTTACTGAAAAAGAGTAATGCCAAATATAACATATGCTACATTTGATCACTTAATAAATGGCCATGTGTATTCATTTCCCAATATCACTGTGTCATGTCGACCAAGAAATACGTGCTCCAAGTGGAACAGTGCGACCAGGACAACCTTCTCTCGTCACTCTTGCGTTGGGTCAGTCGGCGCACAAAGGTAACAGACCAGTCTTTTGGAAGGTTACTCATTAAAACAGTCAGTTAGGTCGGCCTTATACACCCTTTGCGTCTGTACTCGTGAGGATCCGGGTTAGAATTAATCTTCAGTAACCCATGCTTATCGTAAGAGGCGACTAGCGGGATCGGGTGGTCTGGCTTGCTGACTTGGTTGACACGTCATCGTATCTCAATTGTGTAGATCGATGCTGATGATGTTGATCACTGGATTGTTTTGTCCATACTCGATTATTTACAAACTGCCTCCATATAGCTGGAATATTACTGAGTGCGGCGTTAAACAATCAACCAACCAACCTTTGCTAGAGAGTGTGCTATGTTTCTCCAAAAGGAGACGAGATGGAACAGGACTGTCAACAGACTCAGATGCATCGGCATCATTTACATCAGACATCCCAACTTCACGGGGGAAAATGTAGAAAAAAATATATATCCCTGCTGTTAAAATAGGCGGGGTGACGGAAGGGGAGGTGGGAACGACAGTTTGTGAAACAAAGAATGGGATCGTCTTAAGCATTGTTGACAAGAAAATCCCACGAACTCTACCATGTCTAACTGTGTATTAAAAGGACCCTACCACTGTTACCAGACCGCCTCCGTGGTGTAGTGGTTAGAGCGTCCGCTCGGAGAGCGGAAGGTCGCAGGTTCGATCCCCGACCGCGTCACACCAAAAGACGTTAAAATATGGTACTTGTTGGTCCCTGCCTGGCGCTCGGCATTAATGGGTACAACAAGGACTGGTCGGCTCGGAGTCAGTATAATGTGTCTGAGTGGAGTATTCATGCTTCACTGCGGCATGGTATCTCAGTGGGCTAGCACTATAAAACCAGCTTAAGTCTGGGCTAGTACAAGCAGCCGCACATACACATACACACGCATGCACGTCGTCATATGAGCAAAATATTCTCAAGCACGACGTAAAACCCAATTTCACCTCACCTCACCTCACCTCACCACTGTTACCATCTCGTTTTGCGTTCCACATTGTCCTGCGGGATGTACTCGCGTAGTCCAGAAAGGGTCGTTCAGTTAAGGGGTAAGGGTAGGACGACTGTGAATCCCAAATTATCGTTTTAATCGCGAAAACAGTTTCTGTTATGTGAGCTTTGACCACTATGCATAATCCGCTGGAACCCACGTGACCTTTCCGCTCGTGACGTCATATATGACGAGAGACATATGGCCAAAGACCAACCTCTATAGTAATACAAATCGTGTTGTTGTCGTAAATGGTACGATAGTGTATGGATGCCTGGGGATGCACAGCATCATCGAAGAATGGCAAGAGCCACCATTTCTTTCGTTTTCCAAGTAAAAAGACAAATTTAGGCAGGAGAAATGTTCCGATAGGGGACCAGTCGAATTGCTACAAAATGCCCCAGCACATTTTGTAAATTTGACCCGGGTTTTTTTTGTCAAATTGCCCCAGAGGTTGGTCAAAATGCCCCAATTTATTTAAAATGATTAAATATATGCCATAAATGCATAGTTTATGTCAACTTTGATAATATGTACTTCATATAAAAGTTTTATGTATGTGTGTGTGTGTATATATTATATATATATACCGTATATGACCGTCTATAAGCCGAATTTTGAGGACCAAAAAAAGCAGTCTGTAGAAGGGGGTCGTCTTATCCATTGGTTACGCTTTCGTCAAACTTTTTTCCAGGGGTAAGAAAACAACATCGTATCACTTCGCGTGAACAAACAACAGAAGACGACTTTGTCAGTAGAGACGTCAAATTTGCAATCAAACATCACTAGACAAGATTATTTACCTTTTAAGTTATAAGTTGTTTTTGCTGGGCATTGTATTATTTGCAGGGATTAAGATTACCGTGTGTATCTGAGCCGGAAATAGCAATCAGCTGTGCACACGTTTCCCGGCGAACAAGTTCAAACATGCACAATAATATAACGGGACGAATTCTGACGCAGTCATCAGTAAAATATAATACAGAATACCATTATTTAACCCAAAGAAATATATCCTAGCATTGTTTAATTTAAGTTACAGTTTTTGCTCTATAAATTAATTAAGATTAGGATTACCGTGTGTATTTGAGCCGGAAATAGCAATCAGCTGTGCACACGTTTCCCGGCGAACAAGTTCAAACATGCACACTAATATAACGGGATGAATTCTGACGCAGGCGTCAGTAAAATATAATACAGAATACTATTATTTAACCCAAAGAAATATATCCTAGCATTGTGTAATTTTATTTACAGTTTTTATGTAAAATATATATAATCAACACTAAGGTTATACGGACCCTCATGAACGTGGTAAGCACATGGAATGGGGTAAAATACGGAAGCCATTTAAATTCACACATTTTTACCGATGTTACTGTAAACTAGCAGTCAGTGGAAAACGAGGCGGTAATCAGTTCGTGATTGTTGAATGGGGTAAAATAAGCAAGCCAGTTTGTTGCTACAATAAATATGATATTTAGAGAAGCAAAGTATTCCTAATAACTTTTATATGATTTAAACATATTTTTATTCATGAAGATGAATTGGGATTGGTGAACAAGCATTACTGCTTATATTAACACCGCTCCCATGCAACATATAATACAACATGAAAATGGAGGATTTGACGTCATCGATACTGACCATTGCATAAATATAATATTTTTAAATGTATAAATATATACAGATTACATGAAATACAACTATTCTCTAAGTAGTCATAAGTTAGTGAGTTACAGTTGTGTGTGTCTCACAAGCCATTGTAGAAATATAAATCAATCATGAGAAGGTTGTTGAGTAAATTTAATAATTTTCCTGAGAAAATTTAAAGCGTTGTGTCTTCGTCAGATAATCGTGGACGGATTCAACTATTTTCTGGTTTACACAGGGAGTAAGTTCTTTGTTTCCCTTAAGAATGGTATCCAGGTTATAACCCGTAGTGTAAAAATACATATTAAGTCTTATCCGAGTATAGTTACGGCAAGTGAGGAAATAGTGTAGGGCGTTTTCACTCTGATGTCCACAAGGGCTGTCATTTAAATGTCTGTTATACTTATCGGCGTTTAGGTCGCTACATCCGAGCCTGAGGCGGCAGTGAACGATTTGGCAAAAACGAGTGCCATAATTAAGGTCAAAGTAAATCTTATTTTCAGTTTTTGTAATTAGGTTTTTAAATTCTGTGAGATTACATGACGCTTTGGAATTTGGTAGGGCATTCCATAAATTTATTGCGGCAGGTAAAAAGGATTTAGCATAAGAGGCAGTGCGACTGTAAATTCCTTGTATTTCAGAGTTATTCCTCAAGCTGTAGTTTGTAGTTCCGGAGACGGAGTTTGGAATCAGGTCACAAAGATATTTTGGCAATTGGTTGTTATAGAAAAAAGTTAACTTCTGGCAATTCCTTCTATCTTGCATGGACTGAGATTTGGTTTCATTATAAAGTTTGTTATGACTTGTGCCACGAACGGCACCACATATAGTTCTCAGAGCATCAAGATGTAAATTTTCTAATGTACACGATTGCTCAGAAGTACAGTTATCCCAAATATGCGAACAATAGTCAAATATTGGCAAGATATAGGATTTATACATAATATCCACCGTTTTACGTGATAATCGGTATTTAGAACTCCTCAGACAACTGATCATAGGGCGAACTTTACGTACAATATCATTAGTGTGATCATTCCACGTACAATCGCTTTGGAGTGTTAATCCTAAATGTTTATGACTTTTGACTTCTTTTATGATTGTTCCGTCCATGAATAGGTTCGGTTTTAGAGACGGTTTCGTTTTACGTGAGAACTGAGTAGTTTCGGTTTTATTTGGATGAAATGTAATCTGCCACTTACGGGCCCATTGTGAAATTCTATCTAGATCTGTGTTAAGACAGGTAGCAGCAACTGATGGATCGTCTATGATAACATTTAATGAGGTGTCATTCGCAAAGAGACGAATGTTACTGTCAACATCACATACAATATCATTGATGTATATCAGAAAAAGAAGTGGTCCAAGGACAGAGCCCTGAGGTACTCCAGCTAGTACAGTTTTCTTGTCAGATTTATAGCCGTTAATTGCGACCCGTTGTACTCTATTTTCTATATAACTTTCAAACCATTGTAATGGTTCGCCTTGGATACAATAGGTTTTCAGTTTATAAATAATTCCTCTATGCCAGACCTTATCAAAGGCTTTACTGTTGCAGAAGTCGTTATCTCTTAGGAAATTGAATACATATTTAAATACACATTTCTCAAAGACTTTCGATAAACAAGATGTGAGCGCGACAGGGCGGTAATTACAACATTCATGTACGCTTTCTTTCTTGTGAATAGGTATTACCGATGCTTCTTTCCATGGACTGGGAAAAATTGACAGGCTAAGGGACAAATTGAATAATTTCGTAAGTATGGATGTTAGACTATTTGCGGTATATCTAAGTACTTTATTTCCTATCCCATCCGGACCGGTCGCTTTTGATGTGTCCAGTGACATTAAAATATCTCTGACGTCATCGCGGGTTAAAGTGATGTTAGTTAATTTTGGGCTGCAGGAAACTCGGTATCGGGCAAATCTCGATTTTGATCAGCAATAGTCGACTGAGCGATAAAGTAATTGTTAAAGACATCTGCGATTTCTTCAGGGTCATTATAGATTGTATTGTTAAAGATAATTGTCCCAAATTGAAAATCATTGTTACGTGATTTATGTAGGCGATTACGTTTCCGAATCAAAGAACGTATTTGACTCGTCATCCAGAGCGGATCTGAAGGTCTAATAGTGACAGTCTTATTTGGTATATGTTGATCGCAGATTTTCATTATTGTGGATGTTAAATCGGTTGCAGAAAATAAAATATCACCATCAATATCATCGACACTCTGGTTCATGCTTACAGTATCAACTAACGAATAGTAATAAACTTTCCTCTTATAATTTATAAGGAGGGGAATTGGTTGTGTGATGGTCACAAATATCGGACAATGGTCACTGCAGATAGGGTCAAGGACTCCCGAGTCATTTACAGCTTTAATATTCGAAACAAAAATCAGATCTATCAGGGTACTTGAATGTGTTGTAATTCTAGTTGGTTCCGATATAATCTGTTTAAGGTCATACATCGATTGAAGGTTATCTATTTTAGTTCAATTTTCCCGAAGGACGTCTATATTAAAGTCACCGACAACAATTGTATACATGTTCAGGTCGACGGCGTTACCGACAGATTCCTCAATCAGATCCCAGTACCCCGCGCTCTTATCTGCTCGATAGACGGATCCGATTAGGTAACAACGGTGTTTACACTTAATCTGTATCCCACCGCCTCGAGGCGGGGGTGTCAAGGTTGTCCATATGCTTGGCGTGTAAGTTGCTTTTGACATAGATCGCGACACCGCCACCACGCGTTTGCCTATCTTTCCTGAATGGTAGGTGATATCCAGGTATTGCTATATCAACACTACGAATGTCTGCATGCAACCAGGTTTCAGTAAGACATATAACGTCATAAGATCGAAATTCTGCGTCAAGTAAATCAGTTTTGTCTTTCAAACTGCGTACGTTCAAATGTATTATTTTAAGGTCTCTGAAATATTTCGACCCAGGATTCGGATGGATATCGCCACAGCAGAGAGAAGCATGAGAGAGGCAATTACAGATAGCTTGGGTGCTGTAGAGACACAAGAACTTAAAACTGTGTATGGATTTCATAAATCGGACAGCAGATTTTGACTGTAGTTTTGCAGCAAAGGAACCCACTGCCTGTCTGTACTGCTCAATATCAGCCATAATCAAATATCATACATATAGTCGTATCAGGTAGGACAGTGGGTTCCAGTGGGTGATTACATGGAGGTAGACACACACAAACTGAACTAAAGTAACTAATACATGTTAATACGTTTGTTGTAATTTGATGTAGGTATAGGTCAACTGACGCTGTGTAACATGATTTTGAGTGAAACAATGAAAAGAAAATAGAAAGGAAAATAAAGTAAGCCATAACCATGATATGGCTTGATAAAAGAAACAAAAAGACAAGATGCGCCTTTATGGGAGGAACAACCCAAAAACTAGGGACAACGGAGAATCTTTAGGTAAGCAATCACAAGCTGGTTAACTAAATATCTACACAATCTATACATTCACTTCCAAACGTATAGGCTCGCCGTTGTATACATAAATGCTTTCATCAAACCATACACAATTGCCCATATACATGCATACACACACAGATATTTACAAGTTCGCATTTGCCTAGACTTATTTATAAGGTAATATGAATTATTCATACACATGCAACTTACATGTATCTTCTGCACACATAATACACACATTACAAGAATGTATTCTACACACATACTACACACATTACAAGAATGTATGCTACACAAATACTACACCTATTACAAGAATGTATGCTACACACATACTACACCTATTACAAGAATGTATGCTACACACATACTACACCTATTACAAGAATGTATGCTACACACATACTACACCTATTACAAGAATGTATGCTACACACATACTACACACATTACAAGAATGTATGCTACACAAATACTAAACCTATTACAAGAATGTATGCTACACACATGCTACACACATTACAAGAAAGTATGCTACACACATACACCTATTACAAGAATGTATGCTACACACATACTACACACATTACAAGAATGTATGCTACACACATACTACACACATTACAAGAATGTATGCTATACACATATTACACCTATTACAAGAAAGTATGCTACACACATAAGAATATATGCTACACACATACTACACACATTACAAGAATGTATGCTACACACATACTTCACCTATTACAAGAATGTATGCTACACACATACTACACACATTACAAGAATGTATGCTACACACATACTACACACATTATAAGAATATATGCTACACACATACTACACCTATTACAAGAATGTATGCTACACACATAAGAGTGTATGCTGCATACATGCTACACCTATTGCAAGGATGTATGCTACACACATACTACATACATTACAAGAGTGTATGCTACACACATACTACACACATAACAAGAGTGTATGCTACACACATAGTACACCTATTACAAGAATGTATGCTACACACATACTACACACATTACAAGAATGTATGCTATACACATATTACACCTATTACAAGAAAGTATGCTACACACATAAGAATATATGCTACACACATACTACACACATTACAAGAATGTATGCTACACACATACTTCACCTATTACAAGAATGTATGCTACACACATACTACACACATTACAAGAATGTATGCTACACACATACTACACACATTATAAGAATATATGCTACACACATACTACACCTATTACAAGAATGTATGTCTACACACATAAGAGTGTATGCTGCATACATGCTACACCTATTGCAAGGATGTATGCTACACACATACTACATACATTACAAGAGTGTATGCTACACACATACTACACACATAACAAGAGTGTATGCTACACACATAGTACACCTATTACAAGAATGTATGCTACACACATATACACATTACAAGAATATATGCTACACACATACTACACACATTACAAGAATGTATGCTACACACATACTAGACCTATTACAAGAATGTATGCTACACACATACTACACCTATTACAAGAATGTATGCTACACACATACTAAACCTATTACAAGAATGTATGCTACACGCATACTACACACGTTACAAGAATGTATGCTACACACATACTAGACCTATTACAAGAATGTATGCTACACACATACTACACCTATTACAAGAATGTATGCTACACACATACTACACACATTACAAGAATGTATGCTACACAAATACTACACCTATTACAAGAATGTATGCTACACACATACTACACACATTACAAGAATGTATGAAGAACATGATATCAAAGTTGACCAAAACTATGCATTTATGGTATATATTATTATCGTTGAAAATAGATTTGAGGACATTAGGATCAATGACCAAATTTGCTGGGGCAGTTCGACTGGTACCCATGAGATATATATCAGTCACATATTTCACATAATCTTGAAAATGTTTGGCTATAACGCTCGTTCGGTTTGGAGCCATAAATGCTGCAGTCAACCCGAAAAATTTTTACATAAGCAAAATGTAGCGAAACATACATTGTCCTGACTAGTATTTAATAATTCGCCAGTTTTCGGGGAATAACTTATTAAGTTCTGCGTGGCTTATATTATCTCTACTCCACCAAGCTGGGATATCGTATGGGGACTTGATACTTTATTAATGGGGACAAGGATCCTAATTTTAATCAACAAAATAATTCCAGTGTAATTTTTGTAGCAGATACTGTCTATTTTCCCCCGTCTGAAGCATGACCCGGTCTTTCTTTTTAAATCTCAGACACCCTGCAGTCACCCATTTGACAAAAAAGGAAGTGTAGTCACATTTCGCAAAAAATGTTTTCTTAGGGACTGATAATTTATTTATAGGGATGGGTGTGCTGGTTTGACTGTATCACATGTTGCTGACAAATAATATTCCTGATAAATTATATGGTCTATTTTTGAAAATATTTTAACATCAAGCGGTGCCTCTGTTTCGCTTGATTCTTCTTCTGCATTTTCACCAGAATATTGGTTTGCAAGATGTAAAATCGGATCGTATTGATCCGGTCTAACATCCATTTCTGAAATGACATCAGGAACATCTTTATTGCTTCAGAATCCATGGACATAAGTTGTGAGGTAAAATCAAAGAGGAATCCGTCAGCAACAGGCACATATGACTTCATGTAGCGTGATATCCCCACAGCTCATTAAATGTGTTTCCATTATTGGCGGAAATACGAGTACGTCCTGTTGTGTTTTTATTGCGATTTTATAAACGTTTTGTTCAATTTTAAGCACGGAAGGTGACTTTTAGAATGACTTTACCCCTATGAAAAGTTTTGTTTACGTTAGTATTCTCCTTTAAACAACCACATTTTTAAACGTAGAATTTTTGTGATTTTAAATTATGGCTAAATTTGACTACAATCGCCTGCGGCTGAAGAGATGATATAAATCCAGCTCGGGTCCATGCAGGTAGCAAAAGTAATGTAAGTCCCCATGGTCTCTAGCATGGGGATCACCCTTCAGTTGCTGGCGATGTATATCCTGTTTTATATTGTGTATTGTCCAAATAGTGTTATTATCTTAATGTTACCCGCTATTCTTAATTCTAGCACGACATTGTGTGATACTCAATTCTGATTGGCTGAGAGCTCATCAAAACCGTACTGAAATGGCAGTTTAAGACCGCTAATTAAAGTGACGATTCACCGCGTATGAATACAACAAACTCGTTGATCATTGTTTGTACACAAACATGTCGGACATCGGCAATTTCTATCTCGGCAGCATCTTTGGTGTCTTTGAAGTATAAAGCGAACAGTGAAGAAACTACGAAGCTGGAAAATCCGTCAGCAGCGCAAAAGCGGCAGTATATTCAAACCGGGTCCAGATCTACGCGTGTTGACATCGACAACACACGTCGGCCCACACGTCCAAGTATTTCCGTGAATAAAGTTAGCGGCGACTTAACTTAGCGAGTTCACGGCTTGAATTTGGGCGAGTCGATTGTCATACAGTAGGGGAGATCAATAATTCGCTTGAGAAAAAAATCAAATAGTTATTCTTGTTCACAGTATAAACTGTATTTTTTTTATTTATGTATGCTACTTGTTACAAAAACAAGCATACTGGTTCCTGAAATAAAGCATTTATGTTGTTGAAAATGCCTTATTTTGTTCATTACACAACCTGTCCCTCAACGGGACGATTCCAAGCGATTTCCAGGAAAAAGGCCCCTTCGCGCATTGTGTTCTTGCGAGCAAACAAGTTCGGTTTTAAAACGCTTATCAGTCGTGCTAGAATGAAGATAAAGCTACTCTGTTTTTTACATTACATTTAGCGGTCTTGAAAAATTGAAAAGAGAGTAGCTTTATCTTCTAATTCCAACTAAGACATTCTAGTTGTTTTACTGTCCTTCGTTGACAGGTTTATATAATACACATGTATATTCTTTTTAATGTCAAATTTGTTGAACCATTTCCGATGTGACGTAAAATTGTAACTCACTCTCCAACTACAACTTTAACACAAGACAGAATCGGCTCATACCACAGTTGGAAACTTGACAGTAGTTGGTCTCGTACGATGTAAAGGCCCGCACTACTCCTCCAGTGTGAAAGGTATGTTGTTAACGTGTCCCAGCCTCACATTTCTTTTGTTTCCTGATTGGAAAAATACTTGAACCTTCGCGACCACTTCATCATCATGTTCATGATTGTGATGTATCGGGACAGCAGTGGCAGAATAGCTAAATTAATGGTCCCTGTTGAGGTATTAAGGAGGACTCCCCGAGCACGCATGCGCACGAACAGCGAACAGCATGGCGACCATATGCTCACATGTGTACTCACGCAAACGTGAATAAAATACTGTTATACTCCCCGTTGAGTGTAATACTTGACATAATTGGCGACGAGGTGAAACCTCTCCAACCATCTCTACGATGTCTGACTGCAGTAAGTTTGGAGAATTTAACCCAGCTGTGGAAACCTGGACTTGTTACACCGAACGGCTCTCGAAGCACACTTCACGGCGAACAAGATTGACGACGCTGACATACGGAGGTCGATTCTCATCAGTTGTGTGGACCAAAGACATATGGACTCATTCGGAATTTGATATCTCCTGCCACGCCAAAGGATAAACCTTTGAAGAACTTGTGGAAGTTGTTCAAACTCATCACGATCCACGACCGTCGGCTATTGTGCAGAGGTACAAATTCAACACATGCTTTCGTCAGCCAGGTCAGTCTATTTCTGAATATGTGGCAGAACTACGGCGCTTAGCCGAATCATTGTGATTATGGGACAGAATTGGAGAAAATGTTGAGGGACAGGATAGTATGTGGTGTTGCTAATGATGCAATTCAGAAGAGACTTTGTTTGAAGCAGGATTAAACTACAAACGTGCTTTAGAAATTGCTCAAGGTATGGAGATGGCAGCTAAGAATATTGTTGACATTCAGAATCCAGCAGGAAAGAAAGATCAAGCATCTGCAGACATAAACTTTGTAAAGAAGAAACAGTATTCAAAACCAAGAGACAGTTCACACAAGTTCAATAGAAAGGACAGACCTCAACCTTCACATGATAAGGGAAAGGACGCAAGTGCTTTAGGTGTGGTGTGAGACGACTCACATAACCCTGATCAATGCAAATATGTGGATGTGGAGTGCAGTTATTGTCACATCAAAGGACATATCAAACGTGCTTTGTTTCAAACGTAAGCGGAGACAAGGCCACCAAGCAAATCTTCTCGAGAATGTCGATCAGTCAGACATAAGTGAAGCAGAAGAAGAATATGAACTTTACACCATAAGTGAACCAATGTCTCAACCAATCATGATAACAGTACATCTCAACGGCCAGTCCGTAACCATGCTATTTGACACAGGTGCAAGCATCTCCATCATGAGTCTTAAAACGTTCAAGAGCATTTGAAGACAGAACAAGCCCCTCAGCTCAAAAAAAGTTCATTAATCCTACGGGGTTACACGGAAACATTGTGGACTTGATAGGATGTGCAGAGGTAAACATCACATTCCAGAACCAAACAGTTACATCACAACTCCTTGTAGCCAGAGGTAGAGAGACCCAGTCTGTTCGGAAGAAATTGATTCGACTGTTCAATGTGACACGTTTTGATGAACTGAACAATGTATCATCTTCTCCCCAGGACATCGAGGATGTGCTCCAGACATACTCACATATTTTCCAGGAACAAGGTGGAATCAAGGGTATGGTTGGTAAGATATACATTCCACCAAACGCAAAGCCAGTGTTTCTCAAAGCACGACCACTTCCTTATGCCATGAAGGAAAAGGTCGACAAGGAACTTGACCGACTCCTTGCAGAAGGAATAATAGAATCAGTACAACACTCGGAAGTGGGCCACTCCGATAGTCCCTGTACTCAAGTCAGATCACACAGTGAGACTCTGTGGAGACTACAAAGTCACAGTGAACCAAGCATGCAAGCCAGACCCATACCCAATTCCAAGGATCGAAGATCTGTATGCTAAACTCTCCGGAGGACAATCGTTCACAAAGATAGACCTCCGTGGCGCCTTGCTCCAGCTTCCTATCGACGAGAAGTCGAAGGACTACACAACCATAAACACCCATAGAGGGTTGTTCAGATTCAACAGATTGCCTTTTGGAATTTCATCCTCACCGGGCATATTCCAGCGCTGCATAGACAATCTCTTACAGAACATTCCTATGACTGGTGGTTACCAGGATGATATCATCATCTCAGGTCAGGATGATACCAAACACATTGAGAACCTCACCACTGTGTTGGAGAAACTTTCAACAGCAGGCGTAAGGATCAAGAAAGAAAAGTGTGTTTTCAAAGCTCCAGATGTTTGTGTATTTAGGGCATAGAATCAGTGCGGAGGGCCTACACCCACTATCAGAGAAAGTGGATGCCATCAAAGATGCACCCGCTCCTACAAACATTACTGAACTTAAGTCATTTCTGGGTTTACTAAATTACTATGGGAAATTCTTGCAAAACCTATCAACGGTCCTAGCTATTCTACACTACCTTCTGAAAAAGGACATTAAGTGGCATTGGTGTGCCAAACAGAACGATGCTTTCATAGAAGCAAAAAAGACTTCTTAACTCAGCAGAAGTCCTGGTGCACTTTGACAGTGAGAAAGAACTTATTCTTGCTACAGACGCATCACAGTACGGACTGGGTGCAGTCCTCTCTCACAAGATGCCTGATGGGTCCCAGCGTCCCATATCATTTGCTTCACGAACACTCAACCAGGCAGAAAAGGGTCGAAAAAGAGGGACTCTCTGTCATATTTGGAATTAAAAGATTCCACCAGTATCTCTACGGGAGACACTTTCTGATGTCAAATGACCACAAACCCCTTCAGTTCCTGTTTGGAGAAAAGAAAGGGATTTTGGATATGTCTTCTCCGCGTATCCAGAGGTGGGCAATAACCCTGTCTGCCTACAGCTACTCCTTCGTCTACACTCCAGGAAAGGATCTTGGTCATGCGGATGCCATGAGTAGGTTACCACTACACAATGCACCTTCCTCGGTTCCCACTCCTCCAGAAACGTTGAATCTAACAGAATTCTTCGATTCAACGCCAGTGACTGCAACAGACATAGCTGCATGGACGAACCACAATCCACTGCTTTCACAGGTGAGAAGATTCACCAACAGTGGATGGCTATCATCAGTGAATGACGATTCGATGAGACCATTCTTCTCACGACGAAATGAACTGAGTTCACACGGTGGTGTGATACTGTAGGGACAACGTGTTGTTGTACCTAAACAAGGTCGCGTACAGCTACTTGAACTGCTACATGAGGGACATCCAGGAATGGTGAAAATGAAGATCACGCCACTATGTATGGTGGCCAGGTGATGGATCAAGAAATTGAAGAAGGAAGGTGAAGACCTGCGACACATGTCAGGTGAATGGGAAAAGCCACCCCTCCGTTGAACATTCATCCGTGGAGTATCCCAGTGGCCTCTGGCAACGACTGCACATCGATTATGCCGGTCATCTGATGGGAAAGATGCATCTGGTTATAGTAGATGCTCATTCCAAATGGATTGACGTACACGTATCAAACTCAGCAACATCCGCAGCAACCATTCAGAAGCGTCAAAGAAAGTTTTCGCAACCTTTGGCCTCCCAAAAGACTGTAGTATCGAACAATGGCGCATGTTTTTCCAGTACTGAGTTCAAGATGTTCATGGACAAAACGGAATCGAACACATCTTCACTACATACCATCCAGGATCAAATGGCCTTTGTAGAGAGATCGGGTTCAGACCCTGAAAGAGGGAATCAAGAAAAAATGAACTGGCGAATAGTAGATTCGAAGGCTTAACTCTCGGTTCCCTATTCAGATACCGTACTACTTCACTCCATCACGAGGGAAGTCCCCTGCTGAGCTAATGATAGGGTGAAGAATGAGAACCGGTCTGGGCTGGTCCATCCTGATGAGGTCAGGAAAATTGTGCGACACCAGAGTAAGCAAAAGGCCTATAAAGATGATCATGCAACACACCAAGACCTTTCGGGGTGGTGATTTTGTCTATGCCACTAACTTTGGCAGTGGTCAGGGGTGGATCCGGGAACTGTGCTGAAAAAATAGTCAGTTCCATCTGTGATGTTCATCTGGCTGATGGTCGCGAAGGTAATGCGCACACATGAATCACATGAAACAACGCTTTGAAGCACCAGAGCACAGATCTGAAGTGATTCCGGAGACAGTCACCTTTACTCGACAGCTGGACAACATGCAGGCAACTCCAACCAGCATTCCAACAACGCAGGATGAGGTGCCGACGACTAACCATATGGCACTACAGTAAAGGTGACACGGTCATCGGACAAATCAGAGATCATCATTCTGCGGCGCTCTTTGTCGAGCCCTCAAAGCTCCTGTGCGACTTGACTTGTAGACTGTAAAAATCAGTGTTCTGACATAGTTCTAGTCAAAAAGACTTTAAAGTTTTAGTTTCATTCAAATAAGCTTTATTAACACAAGAGACTTTTAATTGAGTTGAAGTTAATTAATAATTTCACCCTATTGTATATCTCATATCTAAAGAAGGGGAGAAATGTGATGTATCGGGACAGCAGTGGCAGAATAAGCTAAATTAATAATGGTCCCTGGTGAGGTATTATGAGGACTCCACGAGCACGCATGCGCATCGAACAGCTTAACAGCATGGCGACTTCATTATGTGCTCACATGTGTACTCACGCAAACGTGAATAAAATACTGTCATACTCCCCTCGTTGAGTGTAATGCTTGACAATGATTTTCTCTCATCTCTCTCTACTGGTTTCTAGCAATACATGT
>NW_025766491.1:0-37435 GCF_003918875.1 Haliotis rubra
TACACATTCAAGGTATAGAGGCATGAAAACCTCCCTGGAAAAGACAATCATCTGAAAGTGACTTTGAGGGAAAAGTTTGGAAGTAAAATTTCTATTTTGGTTTGTTTTTTAAAGGGGAGGCGCGAACGCAGTCCCCACACTTATAAATTGCGCACCCGAGTCGTCCATTTGGGACGATCGCCAGGGTCAACCAAACCGATGTGCAATGGAAAGGTCTCGCCCCGGGCCTGGCCTTGCGGATCACTGTAAAGCCTATTGCCAGGTAAGTATGCTTTTTCCTGGCGCCTTCATTTTACATCATCCTGGCTGCCCCACTCGGGTGTCTGTTAGTAACGCTTCACACTTATATTCCATGACAGGTTTTCTTGTTCGCACTGTTTAATGTACAGGACACTACATTTAGCATTCAAAAGCATGAAGAAGGGCAGGTTTGTTACATTTTAAACAATATAAACGCTCTCCTCATGTCCGGGACGCAGGGAGACAACTTGACAGTCAAAACACAACTGGCTCTCAATGGGATCCCATCTGAAATATATTCAAGTCAAGAGTTGAATGGAAATAGATTCTTTTGCTTAGAGTATATGAAAGCGAGCGCATACACATTCAAAGGGGTATAGAGCATGAGAAACCTCCCTGGAAAAGCGGTAATCATCCTGAAGTGACTTTGAGAGGGAAGAAGTTTGGAAGTAAAATTTCTATTTTGGTTTTGTTTTTAAAGGAGAGGCTGAGCATGATCCCCACGCTTATAAATTGCGCACCCGAGTCGTCCACATTTGGGACGATCGCGAAGTCAATAAACTCCGATGTTGCAATGGAAAGGTCTCATGCCCCGGGCCCACAGCCTTGCGGATCACTGTAAAGGCACATTGCCAGGTAATTGTGCTTTTCACTGGCCGCAGTTTTCTTCATTACATCATCCTGGCTTCACCTACTCGGTGTCACAATTAAGCAAACGCTACATATGTTCCATGACAGGTTTCTTGTTCATACTGTTTTTAATGTACGGGACACTACATTAGCACATTCACTTTATGAAAAAAATACTGATAGAAAACCACACACAGAACGGGGTTTATTTACGAACTAAGCTGTATATAAAACTAACTCTCCTCATGTCCGGGACGCAGGGGAGACAACTTGACAGTCAAAACCACAACTGGCTCTCGGTAGGATCCCATCAGAAAGAATATAATTCCAAGTCAGAGTTGAGATGAAATAAGATTCTTTGCTTAAAGTATATAGCTTGACACATACACATTCTAAGGTATAGAACATGAAAACACTCCCTGGAAAAACAACAATCATCCTGAAGGCTTTGAGAGGGGAAAAGTTTGGAAATGAAATTTCTATTTTTGGTTTTGTTTTCAGGGAGAGCGCGAACGCAGTCTGCACTTATAAATTGCGCACCCGAGTCGTCCATTTGGGACGATCACTTGACCAGTCAATGCTCCGTGTACGGCCGGAAGGATTCTCGCCCCGGACCCACAGCCTTGCGGATCACTGTAAAGCCTGTACCGCCAGGTAGAGGTATGCTTTTCCTGGCCGCAGTTTTTCGTTACATCATCCTGGCTTCCAGCTGCTACTCGGGTGTCTGTTAGCTCAACGCTTCACATATATTCCATGACAGGTTTCTTGTTCATACTGTTTAATGTACAGGACACTACATTAGCACATTCACTTTATGAAAAAATACTGATAGAAAACCACAGAACAGGGGTTTATTTACATTTAAGCTGTATAAACGCTCATCTCCTCATTGTCCGGGACGCAGGGGAGACAACTTGACAGTCAAAGACACAACTTAAACTCAATGGGATCCCATCTATGAAATATATTCTGAAGTCAGAGTTGAGATAGAAATAGATTCTTTGCTTAAGTACGTATAAAAGCGAGCACATACACATTCAATTGGTATAGAGCATGAAAACCTCCCTGGAAAAACAACAATCATACTAGAAGTGACTTTGAGGAGGGAAAGTTTGGAAGTAAAATTTCTATTTTGGTTTGTTTTAAAGGGAGAGCGCGAACGCAGTCCCCACCTTATAAATTGCGCACCCGAGTCGTCCACATTTGGGACGATCGCCCAGGGTCCAACAAACCGATGTGCAATGGAAGGTCTCGCCCCGGGCCCACAGCCTTGCGGATCACTAGTAAAGCCTGTGCCAAGGTAAGTATGCTTTTCCTGGCCGCAGTTTTCATTTACATCATCCTGGCTTCACCCACTCGGGTGTCTGTTAAACAACGCTTCACATATATTCCATGACAGGTTTCTTGTTCATGCTGTTTAATGTACAGGACACTACATTAGCACATTCACTTTATGAAAAAATACTGATAGAAACCACACAGAACAGGGTTTATTTACATTTAAGCTGTATAAACGCTCTCCTCATGTCCGGGACGCAGGGGAGACAACTTGACAGTCAAAACACAACTGGCTCTCAATGGGATCCCATCTGAAATATATTCAAGTCAGAGTTGAATGAAATAGATTCTTTGCTTAAGTATATAGCTTGACACATACATTCAAGGTATAGAGCATGAAAACCTCCCTGGAAAAACAATCATCTAGAAAGTGACTTTGAGAGGGGAAAAGTTTGGAAAGTAAAATTTCTATTTTTTGGTTTGTTTTAAAGGGGAGAGCGCAGACGCAGTCCCCACACTTATACGGTACGCACCCGAGTCGATCCCACATTTGGGACGATCCTCGCGAAGTCAACCAAACCGATGTGCAATGGAAAGGTCTCGCCCGGGCCCACAGCCTTGCGGATCACTGTAAAGCCTGTGCCAGGTAAGTATGCTTTTTCCCTGGCCGCAGTTTTCATTTACATCATCCTGCTTCACCCACTCAGGTGTCTGTTGAAACAACGCTTCACGCTATATTCCATATGACGGGTTTCTTGTTCATACTGTTTAATGTACAGGACACTACATTAGCACATTGCACTTTATGAAAAAATGCTGATAGAAAACCACACAGAACGGGGTTTATTTACATTTTAAGCTGTATAAACGCTCTCCTCATGTCCGGGACGCAGGGGAGACAACTTGACAGTCAAAACACAACTGGCTCTCAATGGGATCCCCATCTGGGAAATATATTCAAGTCAGAGTTGAATGAAATAGATTCTTTGCTTAAGTATATAGCTTGACACATACACATTCAAAGGTATAGAGCATGAAAACCTCCCTGGAAAAACAATCATCTGAAAGTGACTTTGAGGGAAAAGTTTGGAAGTAAAAATTTCTATTTTTGGTTTGTTTTAAAGGGGAGGCGCGAACGCAGTCCCCACACTTATAAATTGCGCACCCGAGTCGTCCACATTTGGGACGATCGCAGAAGTCAACCAAGCCGATGTGCAATGGAAGGTCTCGCCCGGGCCCACAGCCTTGCGGATCACTGCAAAGCCTGTGCCAGGTAAGTATGCTTTTCCCTGGCCGCAGTTTTCATTTACATCATCCTGGCTTCACCCCACTCGGGTGTCTGTTAAACAACGCTTCACATATATTCCATGACAGGTTTCTTGTTCATACTGTTTAATGTACAGGACACTACATTAGCACATTCTACCTTTATGAAAAAATACTGATAGAGAAAACCACACAGAACGGGGTTTATTTACATTTTAAGCTGTATAAACGCTCTCCTCATGTCCGGGACGCAGGAGACAACTTGACAGTCAAAACACAACTGGCTCTCAATGGGATCCCATCTGAAATATATTCAAGTCAGAGTTGAATGAAATAGATTCTTTTGCTTAAGTATATAGCTTGACACATACACATTCAAGGTATAGAGCATGAAAACCTCCCTGGAAAAACAATCATCTGAAAGTGACTTTGAGAGGGGGAAAAGTTTGGAAGTAAAATTTCTATTTTTGGTTTGTTTTAAAGGGGAGAGCGCGAACGCAGTCCCCACACTTATAAATTGCGCACCCGAGTCGTCCACATTTGGGACGATCGCAGGGGTCAACCAAGCCGATGTGCAATGGAAAGGTCTCGCCCCGGGCCCACAGCCTTGCGGATCACTGTAAAGCCTGTGCCAGGTAAGTATGCTTTTCCCTGGCCGCAGTTTTCATTTACATCATCCTGGCTTCACCCCACTCGGGTGTCTGTTAAACAACGCTTCACATATATTCCATGACAGGTTTCTTGTTCATACTGTTTAATGTACAGGACACTACATTAGCACATTCACTTTATGAAAAAATACTGATAGAGAAAACCACACAGAACGGGGTTTATTTACATTTAAGCTGTATAAACGCTCTCCTCATGTCCGGGACGCAGGGGAGACAACTTGACAGTCAAAACACAACTGGCTCTCAATGGGATCCCATCTGAAATATATTCAAGTCAGAGTTGAATGAAATAGATTCTTTTGCTTAAGTATATAGCTTGACACATACACATTCAAGGTATAGAGCATGAAAACCTCCCTGGAAAAACAATCATCTGAAAGTGACTTTGAGAGGGGAAAAGTTTGGAAGTAAAATTTCTATTTTGGTTTGTTTTAAAGGGGAGAGCGCGAACGCAGTCCCCACACTTATAAATTGCGCACCCGAGTCGTCCACATTTGGGACGATCGCAGGGGTCAACCAAGCCGATGTGCAATGGAAAGGTCTCGCCCCGGGCCCACAGCCTTGCGGATCACTGTAAAGCCTGTGCCAGGTAAGTATGCTTTTCCCTGGCCGCAGTTTTCATTTACATCATCCTGGCTTCACCCCACTCGGGTGTCTGTTAAACAACGCTTCACATATATTCCATGACAGGTTTCTTGTTCATACTGTTTAATGTACAGGACACTACATTAGCACATTCACTTTATGAAAAAATACTGATAGAGAAAACCACACAGAACGGGGTTTATTTACATTTAAGCTGTATAAACGCTCTCCTCATGTCCGGGACGCAGGGGAGACAACTTGACAGTCAAAACACAACTGGCTCTCAATGGGATCCCATCTGAAATATATTCAAGTCAGAGTTGAATGAAATAGATTCTTTGCTTAAGTATATAGCTTGACACATACACATTCAAGGTATAGAGCATGAAAACCTCCTGGAAAAACAATCATCTGAAAGTGACTTTGAGAGGGGAAAAGTTTGGAAGTAAAATTTCTATTTTTGGTTTGTTTTAAAGGGAGAGCGCGAACGCAGTCCCCACACTTATAAATTGCGCACCCGAGTCGTCCACATTTGGGACGATCGCAGGGGTCAACCAAGCCGATGTGCAATGGAAAGGTCTCGCCCCGGGCCCACAGCCTTGCGGATCACTGTAAAGCCTGTGCCAGGTAAGTATGCTTTCCCTGGCCGCAGTTTTCATTTACATCATCCTGGCTTCACCCCACTCGGGTGTCTGTTAAACAACGCTTCACATATATTCCATGACAGGTTTCTTGTTCATACTGTTTAATGTACAGGACACTACATTAGCACATTCACTTTATGAAAAAATACTGATAGAGAAAACCACACAGAACGGGGTTTATTTACATTTAAGCTGTATAAACGCTCTCCTCATGTCCGGGACGCAGGGGAGACAACTTGACAGTCAAAACACAACTGGCTCTCAATGGGATCCCATCTGAAATATATTCAAGTCAGAGTTGAATGAAATAGATTCTTTTGCTTAAGTATATAGCTTGACACATACACATTCAAGGTATAGAGCATGAAAACCTCCCTGGAAAAACAATCATCTGAAAGTGACTTTGAGAGGGAAAAGTTTGGAAGTAAAATTTCTATTTTTGGTTTGTTTTAAAGGGGGCGCAGGAACGCAGTCCCCCACACTTATAAATTGCGCACCCGAGTCGTCCACATTTGGGACGATCGCAGGGGTCAACCAAACCGATGTGCAATGGAAGGTCTCGCCCCGGGCCCACAGCCTTGCGAGGGATCACTGTCAAAGAAAGCCTGTGCCAGGTAAGTATGCTTTTCCCTGGCCGCAAAGGTTTTCATTTACATCATCCTGGCTTCACTTACTCGGGTGTCTGTTAAACAACGCTTCACATATATTCCATGACAGGTTTCTTGTTCATACTGTTTAATGTACAGGACACTACATTAGCACATTCACTTTATGAAAAATACTGATAGAAGAAAACCACAGAACAGGGTTTATTTACATTTAAGCTGTATAAACGCTCTCCTCATGTCCGGGACGCAGGGGAGACAACTTGACAGTCAAAACACAACTGGCTCTCAATGGGATCCCATCTGAAATATATTCAAGTCAGAGTTGAATGAAATAGATTCTTTTGCTTAAGTATATAGCTTGACACATACACATTCAAGGTATAGAGCATGAAAACCTCCCTGGAAAAACAATCATCTGTAAGTGACTTTGAGAGGGAAAGAGGTTTGGAAGTAAAATTTCTATTTTGGTTTGTTTTAAAAGGGAAGCGCGAACGCAGTCCCCACACTTATAAATTGCGCACCCGGAGTCGTCCACATTTGGGACGATCGCAGAAGTCAACCAAACCGATGTGCAATGGAAGGTCGCCATGGGCCCACAGCCTTGCGGATCACTGTAAAGCCTGTACCAGGTAAAGTATGCTTTTCCCTGGCCGCAGTTTTCATTTACATCATCCTGGCTTCACGCCCACTCGGGTGTCTGTTAAACAACGCTTCACATATATTCCATGACAGGTTTCTTGTTCATACTGTTTAATGTACAGGACACTACATTAGCACATTCACTTTATGAAAAAAAATACTGATGTAGAAAACCACACAGAACGGGGTTTATTTACATTTAAGCTGTATAAACGCTCTCCTCATGTCCGGGACGCAGGGGAGACAACTTGACAGTCAAAACACAACTGGCTCTCAATGGGATCCCCATCTGAAAATATATTCAAGTCAGAGTTGAATGAAATAGATTCTTTTGCTTAAGTATATAGCTTGACACATACACATTCAAGGTATAGAGCATGAAAACCTCCCTGGAAAACAATCATCTGAAAGTGACTTTGAGAGGGGAAAAGTTTGGAGTAAAATTTCTATTTTGGTTTGTTTTTAAAGGGAGAGCGCAGACACGCAGTCCCCACACTTATAAATTGCGCACCTGAGTCGCAGGCCCAAGAGCAAACGTTAACCTTGACCAAGAGCTAGCATGCTCGGGGAGCTCTTGTCAGAAAATTCACTAATCTCTATCAACATGCAGAGCTTCTGCACAGGCCCAGTGAATACCTTCTATGCATATACAGGAGGCCCCAGACACCAATTGACCACATCGTAGTGCCAACTGAGCTTATGTATATCATCCACTCGGCAGAAGTGATTGATGATAATCCACTCAACGTTTCCGACCATCACCCAGTTGTATGCCTTCTTGCAATTGACCTACCTAGTAAACCAGCTGCAAATCCTCCTATACGTAGACCAGCTTGGAACAAAGCCCTCCAGAACGGCTCAATCAAGGACTACACACATGCAGTCTCTAACTCCCTCTGGGGCAAGCAGCTGCCAGCTCGAGACTGTGACAGGGAAGATATTGAACACCTTACTGATATAATTACTATGGCCCTCACTATGGCTGCGTCTGACTGTCTTCCAGTGAGACATTTCAGGCGTTATCTAAGACCATACTGGAAGGAACAAGTGAAAGACTTCCACGACCTGATGTTATCTTACAGACACAAATGGATTCTAGATGGGAGACCTAGAGGCATGACTTACACTAGCTTCCGTGACTACAAGAAATCCAAAGACAAATTTCGAGCTGCTATGAAAGAAGCTGCAGCACTTTATGAAACAGAGCACTTCAACAATCTTGATAAACTATATGACATTGACCAGAAAACATTCTGGGCTCTCCTCAACAACAGAAACAAGAAATCACACATTTCAACCATAAGTGTATCAGGGAACCATACCACAGATTCCTTGGAAATCTGCCATGCACTCGCTGACCACATGAAGACTATATTCAGCAAAGGGGTAGATGATCACTTTGACCAGAACTTTAAAGACCATCTAGAAGGCAGAGTTGCTGAACTAAAACACTGTACCTCTAACAAGATAATCGACGTCAAGTGCCTTCTGACCTCTCAGTCTGAGGTAAGCAAGCTTTGCAAATCTCTGAAAAACAACAAGGCCTGTGGAGTTGATGGAATCTACTATGAACACTTGAAACATGGAGGCTCAACTCTTCATTATTATCTTTCTGAATTATTCAACAGAATATTCACTACAGGTTCTATCCCATCCCAGTGGAAGAAAGGTATCATCATCCCAATCTTCAAAGGCGGAGGCAAACCAAGGACGTCCCCAGATTCATATAGAGAGTGACTTTGTTGCCTGTTATGTCAAAACTTTTCGAACAGGTCATAGCGAACCGGATCCCACAATTCCAAGACTCCACGGATTTCCCTGATCCTCTGCAATGCGGCTTCCAGATAAGCCTCTCGTCTCTTCATGCATCATTCCTCCTTCAGGAGACAGTCTACCACTACAAGGAACGGAATGACTCTCTGAAAGTGGTGTTCTTGGACAGTAGTAAAGCCTTCGACACTGTGTGGCATGATGGGCTACTCTGGAAGTTGAAGGAGTTGAACATTCATCCAGGTGTGTGGCGCATTTTCTGCAACACATACTCTGGAATGGAAAGTTGTGTTCTTGCCAATAATACTTACTCATCCTGGTTTAAACTCGACCGTGGGGTGAGACAAGGTAGCGTCCTTTCTGCTAAACTCTACTTGGTTTACATCAACGAGCTTCTGACAAACCTATCACATCTTAAGAAGGGAGCATTCGTACTGGATCTCCACCTCGCTGCTCCAACTCAGGCAGATGATATCTCACTGATCAGCCCTATCACAGCTCATCTACAATCTATGGTAACAGAGTGCCAGAACTACAGTGCCAAATGGCAGTTCACATTCTCTCCTTCAAAAAGCAACGTATTGGTCTTCAATCCGCAAAAAAAAACCAAGTGCAATATCAAACTTTACGGAAAGAAGTTACCTGAAGTGGACAACACAAAGCATCTTGGCATTCTTCTCGACTCACACCTTAGCAGCCACACTCGAACATCAAACGCAAGTTCGAAGATGAAGTCAGCTGCAATGATGCTGATGAAATCAGGCCTACACAACAGTGGGCTGAATCCAATTACCAGCTCCAATCTCGTCAAGTCTGTGTGTCTACCCAAAGCCTTGTTTGGGTGCGAATTGTGGTCAGGTTTGAAAAAGAGCGACATTATCACTGTCGAAAGGGCACAACGATTCTGTTTAAAGATGTGTCAGGGGCTCCCAAGAACTACTAGATCTGACATATGTAACTCCCTGATTGGATGGTACTCGGCAGAATCACATATTGACACAAAGAAGCTGTTTTTTCTTGGCTCCTTGTGTAACAGTAAGAAGCACCTGCTTTGCTTCAAACTCTTTATCTCACGCCTGTTTGCGTTTAGAAACTGCATATTGAAGACAAGAACAGGATTTATACCAGATATAGTTCATGTACTTGAAAAATACAAACTGAGGCACTTTCTCGAGAATTTTGTCTCCTCCGGCATCTTCATGAGTCAACTCTCCTGGAAGAAGATTGTAAAAGACTCTGTCATGGAATACGAGAAGTCCTCCTGGAACCAACGAATGACATCAGATCCAGATCTCAGACACTTCAGGACATTACACCCCTCGATAGAGCCACACCCAGCTTGGCTACTTGCCAAAAGATACCCCTCCTTGAAACAACAATGCATCTTCACAGTACAATTGTGTGCTCTTTGGCGTCCTCACCGTGTGTATGGACCTTGTGATAAATGTAGTGTGAACTGTGCAGACCCCTTGATCCATGTCCTAACAGCGTGTGAAGCTTGTGCTGGCTGCAGAGACCAACTCTGGTGTGACATTATCAACGTGGGCCCGGTGGAGTTGAGCGTGCAACTTCACAACAAGACTGATATGGACCTGGTGTGCAGCCTACTTTCCTGCCGCCCCCCAGTACTGCTCTCTGGCGAGGAGACTGAGCTGTACACACTGACTGTTGTTAATGGACTCTACGCGACCTGTAATGCATGAATATTCTATGCGCTTCTCTTGTTAACTTAAAACTATCTTAACTTTTCTCGCATTCCCTTGTACTCTCCATTGGAGGAATAAAAGTGTATATATGATAGCTTGACACATACACATTCAAGGTATAGAGCATGAAAACCTCCTGGAAAAACAATCATCTGAAAGTGACTTTGAGAGGGAAAAGTTTGGAAGTAAAATTTCTATTTTTTGGTTTTGTTTTAAAGGGAGAGCGCGAACGCAGTCCCCACACTTATAAATTGCGCACCCGGTCGTCCACATTTGGGACGATCGCGGGGGGTCAACAAGCCGATGTGCAATGGAAGGTCTCGCCCGGGCCCACAGCCTTGCGGATCACTGTAAAGCCTGTGCCAGGTAAAGTATGCTTTCCCTGGCCGCAGTTTTCATTTACATCATCCTGGCTTCACCCACTCGGGTGTCTGTTAAACAACGCTTCACATATATTCCATGACAGGTTTCTTGTTCATACTGTTTAATGTACAGGACACTACATTAGCACATTCACTTTATGAAAAAATACTGATAGAAAACCACACAGAACAGGGTTTATTTACATTTAAGCTGTATAAACGCTCTCCTCATGTCCGGGACGCAGGGGAGACAACTTGACAGTCAAAACACAACTGGCTCTCAATGGGATCCCATCTGAAATATATTCAAGTCAGAGTTGAATGAAATAGATTCTTTTGCTTAAGTATATGGCTTGACACATACACATTCAAGGTATAGAGCATGAAAACCTCCCTGGAAAAACAATCATCTGAAAGTGACTTTGAGAGGGGAAAAGTTTGGAAGTAAAATTTCTATTTTTGGTTTGTTTTTAAAGGGGAGAGCGCGAACGCAGTCCCCCACACTTATAAATTGCGCACCCGAGTCGTCCACATTTGGGACGATCGCAGGGGTCAACCAAGCCGATGTGCAATGGAAAGGTCTCGCCCCGGGCCCACAGCCTTGCGGATCACTGTAAAGCCTGTGCCAGGTAAGTATGCTTTTCCCTGGCCGCAGTTTTCATTTACATCATCCTGGCTTCACCCACTCGGGTGTCTGTTAAACAACGCTTCACATATATTCCATGACAGGTTTCTTGTTCATACTGTTTAATGTACAGGACACTACATTAGCACATTCACTTTATGAAAAAATACTGATAGAAAACCACACAGAACAGGGTTTATTTACATTTAAGCTGTATAAACGCTCTCCTCATGTCCGGGACGCAGGGGAGACAACTTGACAGTCAAAACACAACTGGCTCTCAATGGGATCCCATCTGAAATATATTCAAGTCAGAGTTGAATGAAATAGATTCTTTTGCTTAAGTATATGGCTTGACACATACACATTCAAGGTATAGAGCATGAAAACCTCCCTGGAAAAACAATCATCTGAAAGTGACTTTGAGAGGGAAAAGTTTGGAAGTAAAATTTCTATTTTTGGTTTGTTTTTAAAGGGAGAGCGCGAACGCAGTCCCCACACTTATAAATTGCGCACCCGAGTCGTCCACATTTGGGACGATCGCGAGGAAGTCAACCAAACCGATGTGCAATGGAAAGGTCTCGCCCGGGCCCACAGCCTTGCGGATCACTGTAAAGCCTGTGCCAGGTAAGTATGCTTTTCCCTGGCCGCAGTTTTCATTTACATCATCCTGGCTTCACCCCACTCGGGTGTCTGTTAAACAACGCTTCACATATATTCCATGACAGGTTTCTTGTTCATACTGTTTAATGTACAGGACACTACATTAGCACATTCACTTTATGAAAAAAATACTGATAGAAAACCACACAGAACAGGGGTTTATTTACATTTAAGCTGTATAAACGCTCTCCTCATGTCCGGGACGCAGGGGAGACAACTTGACAGTCAAAACACAACTGGCTCTCAATGGGATCCCATCTGAAATATATTCAAGTCAGAGTTGAATGAAATAGATTCTTTTGCTTAAGTATATAGCTTGACACATACACATTCAAGGTATAGAGCATGAAAACCTCCTGGAAAAACAATCATCTGAAAGTGACTTTGAGAGGGAAAAGTTTGGAAGTAAAATTTCTATTTTTGGTTTGTTTTAAAGGGAGAGCGCGAACGCAGTCCCCACACTTATAAATTGCGCACCCGAGTCGTCCACATTTGGGACGATCGCGGGAAGTCAACCAAGCCGATGTGCAATGGAAAGGTCTCGCCCCGGGCCCACAGCCTTGCGGATCACTGTAAAGCCTGTGCCAGGTAAGTATGCTTTTCCCTGGCCGCAGTTTTCATTTACATCATCCTGGCTTCACCCCACTCGGGTGTCTGTTAAACAACGCTTCACATATATTCCATGACAGGTTTCTTGTTCATACTGTTTAATGTACAGGACACTACATTAGCACATTCACTTTATGAAAAAATACTGATAGAGAAAACCACACAGAACGGGGTTTATTTACATTTAAGCTGTATAAACGCTCTCCTCATGTCCGGGACGCAGGGGAGACAACTTGACAGTCAAAACACAACTGGCTCTCAATGGGATCCCATCTGAAATATATTCAAGTCAGAGTTGAATGAAATAGATTCTTTTGCTTAAGTATATAGCTTGACACATACACATTCAAGGTATAGAGCATGAAAACCTCCCTGGAAAAACAATCATCTGAAAGTGACTTTGAGAGGGAAAAGTTTGGAAGTAAAATTTCTATTTTGGTTTGTTTTTAAAGGGGAGAGCGCGAACGCAGTCCCCACACTTATAAATTGCGCACCCGAGTCGTCCACATTTGGGACGATCGCAGGGAGTCAACCAAACCGATGTGCAATGGAAAGGTCTCGCCCGGGCCCACAGCCTTGCGGATCACTGTAAAGCCTGTGCCAGGTAAGTATGCTTTTCCCTGGCCGCAGTTTTCATTTACATCATCCTGGCTTCACCCCACTCGGGTGTCTGTTAAACAACGCTTCACATATATTCCATGACAGGTTTCTTGTTCATACTGTTTAATGTACAGGACACTACATTAGCACATTCACTTTATGAAAAAATACTGATAGAAAACCACACAGAACGGGGTTTATTTACATTTAAGCTGTATAAACGCTCTCCTCATGTCCGGGACGCAGGGGAGACAACTTGACAGTCAAAACACAACTGGCTCTCAATGGGATCCCATCTGAAATATATTCAAGTCAGAGTTGAATGAAATAGATTCTTTGCTTAAGTATATAGCTTGACACATACACATTCAAGGTATAGAGCATGAAAACCTCCCTGGAAAAACAATCATCTGAAAGTGACTTTGAGAGGGAAAAGTTTGGAAGTAAAATTTCTATTTTTGGTTTGTTTTAAAGGGAGAGCGCGAACGCAGTCCCCACACTTATAAATTGCGCACCCGAGTCGTCCACATTTGGGACGATCGCAGAAGTCAACCAAAGCCGATGTGCAATGGAAAGGTCTCGCCCCGGGCCCACAGCCTTGCGGATCACTGTAAAGCCTGTGCCAGGTAAGTATGCTTTTCCCTGGCCGCAGTTTTCATTTACATCATCCTGGCTTCACCCCACTCGGGTGTCTGTTAAACAACGCTTCACATATATTCCATGACAGGTTTCTTGTTCATACTGTTTAATGTACAGGACACTACATTAGCACATTCACTTTATGAAAAAATACTGATAGAAAACCACACAGAACGGGGTTTATTTACATTTAAGCTGTATAAACGCTCTCCTCATGTCCGGGACGCAGGGGAGACAACTTGACAGTCAAAACACAACTGGCTCTCAATGGGATCCCATCTGAAATATATTCAAGTCAGAGTTGAATGAAATAGATTCTTTTGCTTAAGTATATAGCTTGACACATACACATTCAAGGTATAGAGCATGAAAACCTCCCTGGAAAAACAATCATCTGAAAGTGACTTTGAGAGGGAAAAGTTTGGAAGTAAAATTTCTATTTTTGGTTTGTTTTTAAAGGGAGAGCGCGAACGCAGTCCCCACACTTATAAATTGCGCACCCGAGTCGTCCACATTTGGGACGATCGCAGGGGTCAACCAAGCCGATGTGCAATGGAAGGTCTCGCCCGGGCCCACAGCCTTGCGGATCACTGTAAAGCCTGTGCCAGGTAAGTATGCTTTTCCCTGGCCGCAGTTTTCATTTACATCATCCTGGCTTCACCCCACTCGGGTGTCTGTTAAACAACGCTTCACATATATTCCATGACAGGTTTCTTGTTCATACTGTTTAATGTACAGGACACTACATTAGCACATTCACTTTATGAAAAAATACTGATAGAGAAAACCACACAGAACGGGGTTTATTTACATTTAAGCTGTATAAACGCTCTCCTCATGTCCGGGACGCAGGGGAGACAACTTGACAGTCAAAACACAACTGGCTCTCAATGGGATCCCATCTGAAATATATTCAAGTCAGAGTTGAATGAAATAGATTCTTTTGCTTAAGTATATAGCTTGACACATACACATTCAAGGTATAGAGCTTGAAAACCTCCCTGGAAAAACAATCATCTGAAAGTGACTTTGAAGGGGGAAAAGTTTGGAGAAGTAAAATTTCTATTTTTGGTTTGTTTTTAAAGGGGAGAGCGCGAACGCAGTCCCCCACACTTATAAATTGCGCACCCGAGTCGTCCACATTTGGGACGATCGCAGGGGTCAACCAAGCCGATGTGCAATGGAAAGGTCTCGCCCCGGGCCCACAGCCTTGTTTTTTTTTTTTTTTTTTTTGTTTTTAATAAAGTTTATTCCCGTTAACTTTTACAAACGCAGACAGTGCATATCAACCTTCTTTTCTAAGTCTTAAAATGAACCTATCACAGTTGTGAAAAGAAGGCTGCTAACATTTATAGTCTAAAGAAGAGAAATAGGAATTATGATTTGTCACATTTAAAACATAGTGTCTCTTATGTCACATAGTACTTAAAGTCTTTCACATTGTAGGTACATGCTCTCAGAATCACAATCTGTTTTCCTCTTTCTTTCAATTCTGTCTCTATACGTTCCTTAATTATCACTAACTCCGAATCTGTCCTTCCTGTTAACTGTTTCAAGTAGTTATCCACGTCTGTTTCATTCACCTCCACTAATGGAGAGGAAGCTCCTTCAACTCTTGTAGCCCGTACTCTTATTACAGCTGTCTTCCTTTTTAGCTTAACCTGTTTCTGTTCCAGTCTAGTAGAGGGAGAAACCACAGCTGCTGTTCCTTCTGACACACTCTTCTTTCTCTTTTCTTTCAGGTTCCTTTCCTCATCTGATGTATCCTGAATCAAGGGCTGTTTCCTCTTTAGTTCTGAATCATCTGTCTTGTCCACTGCTGTACTGTCCTGTGACTTTATATCCTTCATCTCTGTCACTATGTCCTTGTTGTGCATATGTGAAACAGGTTCTTGTTGGCTGTGGACACTCTCCATATCTTCATCTCCATCAGAATCACTGAGTCTGTTATCCTGTGAAATGTTACTGTCCTTAACTGTTACAGCTGTTTGGTCCTTGTGCTCCTTATCTGTTGAAACTGTTCCAGGGCACTTTGATCGTACATGTCCAACACCTTGACACTTTAGACATATGGGCGCTCGTCCAGGAACTGTGATGAGAATTGACTGTTTGTCTCCAAACCTTACAATATGAGGAATATTGTCCTTTTCCTTGTCAGTCACCTCCATTCGAACAATCCGAACACCTGAGAATACCTTGACATCGTCCACATCCACATATTCCCTGAACACATCCAACACGTTTCCAAAACTTGAAAAGTATTCCTTCAGAAAGTCAGAGTTCACTGTAGCATGAAGCCAGTGTATCCGCAAAGGAACTATGTATCGGCCAAACTCGTAGAACCACACTGTCTCATTGTCCAACACAACACTCTGTAACTCAGTCAGGCGCCTGGCTTCTTCTTCTGAGTCCATAGTAAAGAAAAACTTGTCCTTGTTCAGTCTTCCATATCCCAGCAACATGATTCATAGAAAAGTCTGGTACACTTGACTTTAACAAAGCAATGTACTCAGGCACAGTAAACACTCTGGCCTTTGTGAATACCCGAACTGTCCTGTTTTCGACCTCCCTGTCAATAAATTCCTCTGGAATAGGTCCGGCATTGACTGTAGCTGTATAGGACATGGTGAAGTGAGGGGAGACTACTTAAAGTCGCACAGTTTCAAGAACTGATACCCACTCGTAGACCTGTAAGCAAGAAAGGTTATACAAGGAACAAATCAAACTGGTAACATGAGACTTTTACCCCTCCAAAAACTGGAGATGATACTTCCTGTGGAGCACTGTAAAGCCTGTGCCAGGTAAGTATGCTTTTCCCTGGCCGCAGTTTTCATTTACATCATCCTGGCTTCACCCCACTCGGGTGTCTGTTAAACAACGCTTCACATATATTCCATGACAGGTTTCTTGTTCATACTGTTTAATGTACAGGACACTACATTAGCACATTCACTTTATGAAAAAAATACTGATAGAGAAAACCACACAGAACGGGGTTTATTTACATTTAAGCTGTATAAACGCTCTCCTCATGTCCGGGACGCAGGGGAGACAACTTGACAGTCAAAACACAACTGGCTCTCAATGGGATCCCATCTGAAATATATTCAAGTCAGAGTTGAATGAAATAGATTCTTTTGCTTAAGTATATAGCTTGACACATACACATTCAAGGTATAGAGCATGAAAACCTCCCTGGAAAAACAATCATCTGAAAGTGACTTTGAGAGGGAAAAGTTTTGAAGTAAAATTTCTATTTTTGGTTTGTTTTTAAAGGGGAGAGCGCGAACGCAGTCCCCCACACTTATAAATTGCGCACCCGAGTCGTCCACATTTGGGACGATCGCAGGGGTCAACCAAGCCGATGTGCAATGGAAGGTCTCGCCCGGGCCCACAGCCTTGCGGATCACTGTAAAGCCTGTGCCAGGTAAGTATGCTTTTCCCTGGCCGCAGTTTTCATTTACATCATCCTGGCTTCACCCCACTCGGGTGTCTGTTAAACAACGCTTCACATATATTCCATGACAGGTTTCTTGTTCATACTGTTTAATGTACAGGACACTACATTAGCACATTCACTTTATGAAAAAATACTGATAGAGAAAACCACACAGAACGGGGTTTATTTACATTTAAGCTGTATAAACGCTCTCCCTCATGTCCGGGACGCAGGGGAGACAACTTGACAGTCAAAACACAACTGGCTCTCAATGGGATCCCATCTGAAATATATTCAAGTCAGAGTTGAATGAAATAGATTCTTTTGCTTAAGTATATAGCTTGACACATACACATTCAAGGTATAGAGCATGAAAACCTCCCTGGAAAAACAATCATCTGAAAGTGACTTTGAGAGGGAAAAGTTTGGAAGTAAAATTTCTATTTTTGGTTTGTTTTAAAGGGAGAGCGCGAACGCAGTCCCCACACTTATAAATTGCGCACCCGAGTCGTCCACATTTGGGACGATCGCAGGAAGTCAACCAAGCCGATGTGCAATGGAAAGGTCTCGCCCCGGGCCCACAGCCTTGCGGATCACTGTAAAGCCTGTGCCAGGTAAGTATGCTTTTCCCTGGCCGCAGTTTTCATTTACATCATCCTGGCTTCACCCCACTCGGGTGTCTGTTAAACAACGCTTCACATATATTCCATGACAGGTTTCTTGTTCATACTGTTTAATGTACAGGACACTACATTAGCACATTCACTTTATGAAAAAATACTGATAGAAAACCACACAGAACGGGGTTTATTTACATTTAAGCTGTATAAACGCTCTCCTCATGTCCGGGACGCAGGGGAGACAACTTGACAGTCAAAACACAACTGGCTCTCAATGGGATCCCATCTGAAATATATTCAAGTCAGAGTTGAATGAAATAGATTCTTTTGCTTAAGTATATAGCTTGACACATACACATTCAAGGTATAGAGCATGAAAACCTCCCTGGAAAAACAATCATCTGAAAGTGACTTTGAGGAGGGAAAAGTTTGGAAGTAAAATTTCTATTTTTGGTTTGTTTTAAAGGGGAGAGCGCGAACGCAGTCCCCACACTTATAAATTGCGCACCCGAGTCGTCCACATTTGGGACGATCGCGGGAAGTCAACCAAGCCGATGTGCAATGGAAAGGTCTCGCCCCGGGCCCACAGCCTTGCGGATCACTGTAAAGCCTGTGCCAGGTAAGTATGCTTTTCCCTGGCCGCAGTTTTCATTTACATCATCCTGGCTTCACCCCACTCGGGTGTCTGTTAAACAACGCTTCACATATATTCCATGACAGGTTTCTTGTTCATACTGTTTAATGTACAGGACACTACATTAGCACATTCACTTTATGAAAAAAATACTGATAGAAAACCACACAGAACGGGGTTTATTTACATTTAAGCTGTATAAACGCTCTCCTCATGTCCGGGACGCAGGGGAGACAACTTGACAGTCAAAACACAACTGGCTCTCAATGGGATCCCATCTGAAATATATTCAAGTCAGAGTTGAATGAAATAGATTCTTTTGCTTAAGTATATAGCTTGACACATACACATTCAAGGTATAGAGCATGAAAACCTCCCTGGAAAAACAATCATCTGAAAGTGACTTTGAGAGGGGAAAAGTTTGGAAGTAAAATTTCTATTTTTGGTTTGTTTTAAAGGGAGAGCGCGAACGCAGTCCCCACACTTATAAATTGCGCACCCGAGTCGTCCACATTTGGGACGATCGCGAAGTCAACCAAACCGATGTGCAATGGAAGGTCTCGCCCGGGCCCACAGCCTTGCGGATCACTGTAAAGCCTGTGCCAGGTAAGTATGCTTTTCCCTGGCCGCAGTTTTCATTTACATCATCCTGGCTTCACCCCACTCGGGTGTCTGTTAAACAACGCTTCACATATATTCCATGACAGGTTTCTTGTTCATACTGTTTAATGTACAGGACACTACATTAGCACATTCACTTTATGAAAAAATACTGATAGAAAACCACACAGAACGGGGTTTATTTACATTTAAGCTGTATAAACGCTCTCCTCATGTCCGGGACGCAGGGGAGACAACTTGACAGTCAAAACACAACTGGCTCTCAATGGGATCCCATCTGAAATATATTCAAGTCAGAGTTGAATGAAATAGATTCTTTTGCTTAAGTATATAGCTTGACACATACACATTCAAGGTATAGAGCATGAAAACCTCCCTGGAAAAACAATCATCTGAAAGTGACTTTTTGAGAGGGAAAAGTTTGGAAGTAAAATTTCTATTTTTGGTTTTGTTTTAAAGGGAGAGCGCGAACGCAGTCCCCACACTTATAAATTGCGCACCCGAGTCGTCCACATTTGGGACGATCGCAGGAAGTCAACCAAACCGATGTGCAATGGAAGGTCTCGCCCGGGCCCACAGCCTTGCGGATCACTGTAAAGCCTGTGCCAGGTAAGTATGCTTTTCCCTGGCCGCAGTTTTCATTTACATCATCCTGGCTTCACCCCACTCGGGTGTCTGTTAAACAACGCTTCACATATATTCCATGACAGGTTTCTTGTTCATACTGTTTAATGTACAGGACACTACATTAGCACATTCACTTTATGAAAAAATACTGATAGAAAACCACACAGAACAGGGTTTATTTACATTTAAGCTGTATAAACGCTCTCCTCATGTCCGGGACGCAGGGGAGACAACTTGACAGTCAAAACACAACTGGCTCTCAATGGGATCCCATCTGAAATATATTCAAGTCAGAGTTGAATGAAATAGATTCTTTTGCTTAAGTATATAGCTTGACACATACACATTCAAGGTATAGAGCATGAAAACCTCCCTGGAAAAACAATCATCTGAAAGTGACTTTGAGAGGGAAAAGTTTGGAAGTAAAATTTCTATTTTTGGTTTGTTTTTAAAGGGGAGAGCGCGAACGCAGTCCCCACACTTATAAATTGCGCACCCGAGTCGTCCACATTTGGGACGATCGCGAAGTCAACCAAACCGATGTGCAATGGAAAGGTCTCGCCCGGGCCCACAGCCTTGCGGATCACTGTAAAGCCTGTGCCAGGTAAGTATGCTTTTCCCTGGCCGCAGTTTTCATTTACATCATCCTGGCTTCACCCCACTCGGGTGTCTGTTAAACAACGCTTCACATATATTCCATGACAGGTTTCTTGTTCATACTGTTTAATGTACAGGACACTACATTAGCACATTCACTTTATGAAAAAATACTGATAGAAAACCACACAGAACAGGGTTTATTTACATTTAAGCTGTATAAACGCTCTCCTCATGTCCGGGACGCAGGGGAGACAACTTGACAGTCAAAACACAACTGGCTCTCAATGGGATCCCATCTGAAATATATTCAAGTCAGAGTTGAATGAAATAGATTCTTTTGCTTAAGTATATAGCTTGACACATACACATTCAAGGTATAGAGCATGAAAACCTCCTGGAAAAACAATCATCTGAAAGTGACTTTGAGAGGGGAAAAGTTTGGAAGTAAAATTTCTATTTTTGGTTTGTTTTAAAGGGGAGAGCGCGAACGCAGTCCCCACACTTATAAATTGCGCACCCGAGTCGTCCACATTTGGGACGATCGCGGGGAGTCAACCAAACCGATGTGCAATGGAAGGTCTCGCCCGGGCCCACAGCCTTGCGGATCACTGTAAAGCCTGTGCCAGGTAAGTATGCTTTTCCCTGGCCGCAGTTTTCATTTACATCATCCTGGCTTCACCCCACTCGGGTGTCTGTTAAACAACGCTTCACATATATTCCATGACAGGTTTCTTGTTCATACTGTTTAATGTACAGGACACTACATTAGCACATTCACTTTATGAAAAAATACTGATAGAAAACCACACAGAACGGGGTTTATTTACATTTAAGCTGTATAAACGCTCTCCTCATGTCCGGGACGCAGGGGAGACAACTTGACAGTCAAAACACAACTGGCTCTCAATGGGATCCCATCTGAAATATATTCAAGTCAGAGTTGAATGAAATAGATTCTTTTGCTTAAGTATATAGCTTGACACATACACATTCAAGGTATAGAGCATGAAAACCTCCCTGGAAAAACAATCATCTGAAAGTGACTTTGAGAGGGAAAAGTTTGGAAGTAAAATTTCTATTTTTGGTTTGTTTTTAAAGGGGAGGCGCGAACGCAGTCCCCACACTTATAAATTGCGCACCCGAGTCGTCCACATTTGGGACGATCGCAGAAGTCAACCAAGCCGATGTGCAATGGAAGGTCTCGCCCGGGCCCACAGCCTTGCGGATCACTGTAAAGCCTGTGCCAATCTGAAATATATTCAAGTCAGAGTTGAATGAAATAGATTCTTTTGCTTAAGTATATAGCTTGACACATACACATTCAAGGTATAGAGCATAGAAAACCTCCCTGGAAAAACAATCATCTGAAAGTGACTTTGAGAGGGAAAAGTTTGGAAGTAAAATTTCTATTTTTGGTTTGTTTTAAAGGGGAGGCGCGAACGCAGTCCCCACACTTATAAATTGCGCACCCGGAGTCGTCCACATTTGGGACGATCGCGAAGGAATCCAATGAAGCCGATGTGCAATGGAAGGTCTCGCCCCGGGCCCACAGCCTTGCGGATCACTAAAGAAGCCTGTGCCAGGTAAAGTATGCTTTTCCCTGGCCGCAGTTTTCATTTTACATCATCCTGGCTTCACCCACTCCGGGTGTCTGTTAAACAACGCTTCACATGTATATTCCATGACGGGTTTCTTGTTCATACTGTTTAATGTACAGGACACTACATTAGCACATTCACTTTATGAAAAAAATACTGATAAGAGAAAACCACACAGAGCGGGGTTTACATTACATTTTAAGCTGTATAAACGCTCTCCTCTGTCCGGGACGCAGGGGGACAACTTGACAGTCAAAACACAACTGGCTCTCAATGGGATCCCATCTGAAATATATTCAAGTCAGAGTTGAATGGAAATAGATTCTTTTTTGCTTAAGTATACTTAAAAGCGAGCACATACACATTCAAGGTATAGAGCATGAAAACCTCCACCGGAAAACAGTAAATTACTAAGAAAGTGACTTTGAGAGGGAAAAGTTTGGAAAGTAGAAGTTCCCTATTTTTTGGTTTGTTGTTTTAGGGGAGAGCGCGAACACCGGTCCCGCACCGCCGCGCCCTTTATAAATTGCGCACCCGGAATTCAGAATACGTTTAGGGCGATCGCAGAAGTCAACCAAACCGATAATGCAATGAGAGGGTCACCGCCCCCAGGCCCCACAACCTTGCGGTCCGCTGTAGAAAGCCACCAATTGCCAGGTAAGAGGTAATGCTTTTTCCTGGCCGCAGTTTTCATTTACATCATCCTGGCTTCACCCCGCTCGGGTGTCTGTTAAACAACGCTTCACATATATTCCCGCTGACGGGTTTTGTTTCGCCTGCCTGTTTTAGTAATACAGGACACTACATTAGCTTGCATTCACTTTGTGAAGAAAATACTGATAGAAACCACACAGAACGGGGTTTTTATTTACATTTAAGCTGTATAAACGCTCTCCTCATGTCCAGGACGCAGGGGAGACGGCTTGGCGATCAAAGCGCAGCTGTGGCTCTGAAATGGGATCCCATCACGGAGATATATTCAAAGTCAGAGTTAAGATAGAGAGCCAGGGTTCTTTTGCTTAAGTGTATAGCTTGACACGCATACACATTCAAGGTATAGAGCATAGAAAACCTCCCTGGAAAAACAATGATCTGAGAGTGGCTTTGAGGGAGAAAGTTTGGAAGTAAAATTTCTATTGTTTGGGACACTTTAAAGGGGAGGCTGGGCGCAGTCCCACACTTATAAATTGCGCACCGGTGTCTCGTCCACATTTTGGGGACGATCGCGAAGTCAACCAAGCCGATGTGCAAGTGGAGAGGTCTCGCCCGGGCCCACACAGCCTTGCGGGATCCTTGGCAAGGCCTGTGCGGGGTAAGTATGCTGGCACCTGGCCGCGGTTTTCATTTACATCATCCTGGCTTCACCCACTCAACGTTTAATGCGGTAAACAACGCTTTACATATATTCCATGACAGGTTTCTTGTTGCCAGCGCAAACAGTGTACAGGACACTGCATTGGCACGTTCGCTTTTAGCGATACATGATGAGAGAAAACCACACAGAACAGGGGTTTTATTTACATTTTAAGCTGTATAAACGCTCTCTCCTCGTAATGTCCGGGACATAGCAGGAGACAACTTGACAGTCAAAGAAACACAACTGGCTCTCAATGGGATCCCATCTGAAATATATTCAAGTCAGAGTTAGATAGTAAGGTGCTTAGAGTATATGAAAGAAGCGGTACATTCAAGGTATAGAGGCAGAAAGTACCCTGGAAAAACAATCATCTGAAAGTGACTTTGAGAGGGAAAAGTTCGGAAAGTAAAATTTCTATTTTTGGTTTTGTTTTTAAAGGGAGGCGCGAAGACGCAGTCCCACACTTATAAATTGCGCACCCGGAGTCGTCCACATTTGGGACGATCACTTGAAGTCAACAAACCGATGTATTACCCAGTGGAAGGGTCTCCGCCCGTTACAGCCTTGCAGGATCCTTTCATAGAAACCCACCAATGCCGAGTAAAGTATGCTTTTCCTGGCCGCAGTTTCCATTTATCCATCCACCAAAGCTTCCACCCCTCGGGTGTCTGTTAAACGGCTGCGTGTTTCCATGAGCAAGGTTTCGCCCGAATTTCATGCACTGTTTAAGTAAGCCACCCGGGACCCGCTTTCACGAGTAGCACCCATTCCTTTATGAAAAAATACTGATAGAGAGAAGAAACCACACCAGGAACAGGGGTTTATTTACATTTAAGCTGTATAAACGCTCTCCACCTCATGTCAGGACGCAGGGAGACAACCCGACCAGTCAAAACACAACTGGCTCTCAATGGGATCCCATCTGAAATATATTATTCAAGTCAGAGTTGAATGAAATAGATTCTTTTGCTTAAATTTATATGGCTTGACATGCACATTCAAGGTATGGGGCATGAAAACCTCCTGGAAGAAACAATCATCTGAAGTGACTTTGAGGAGGGAAAAGTTTAGATAAAATTTCTATTTTTGGTTTGTTTTAAAGGGGAGAGCGCGAACGCAGTCCCCACACTTATAAATTGCGCGCCCGAGTCGTCCACATTGGGACGATCGCGAGATCAACCAAGCCGATGGCATGCAATGGAAGGTCTCGCCAGACCCCACAGCCTTTGCGGATCACTGTAAAACCTGTATGCCAGGTAAAGGTATGCTTTCCTGGCCGCAGTTTTTCATTTACATCATCCTGGCTTCACCCCGCTCGGGTGTCATTGACAGCAGCTTCCACATATAATTCCGCTGACAGGTTTTCTTGTTCATACTGTTTTAATGTACAGGACACTACGTTGGCATTCACTTTATGAAAAAATACTGATAGGAAAACCACACAGAACAGGAGTTTTATTTACATTTTAAGCTGTATAAACGCTCTCCTCCATGTGTCAGGACGGCGCAGGGGAGACAACTTGACAGTCAAAACACAACTGTGGCTCTCAATGGGATCCATCTGAAGAATAAATTCAAATTAAAGAGTTGAATGAAATAGATTCTTTGTAGCCAGTACTATGGCTTGACACATGCACATTCAAGAATTTATAGAGCATGAAAACCTCCTGGAAGAAGCAATCATCTAGAGAAGTGACTTTGAGGAGGGAAAAGTTTGGAAGTAAAATTTCTATTTTTTGGTTTTGTTTTTAAAGGGAGGCGCGAACGCAGTCCCCACCTTATAAGTGCGCACCCGGGGTGTACACATTTGCAGGACGATCGCTGAAGTCCGGCCAAAACCGATGTGCAATGGAAGGTCTCGCCGGACCCACAGCCTTGCGGATCACTGTAAACCTGTGCCAGGGTAAATTATGCTTTTCCTGGCCCACGATTTTCATTTACATCGGCATCCCTGGCTTCACCCCACTCGGGTGTCTGTTAAACAACGCTTCACACTTCTTCCATGACAGGTTTCTTGTTCATACTGTTTAATGTACAGGACTACAATGGCACATTCACTTTATGAAAAAAATGCTGATAAGAGAAAACCACAGGTGGGTTTTATTTACATTAAGCTACAACGCCAGAGCGCTCTCTGTCCGGGACGCAGGGGAGACAACTTGACAGTCAAAGCACAACTGGCTCTCAATGGGATCCCATCTGAAATATATTCAAGTCAGAGTTGAGATGAAATAGATTCAACACGTAGAACATTTAGGAAGGGTATAAGAGCATGAAAACCTCCCTGGAAAAACAATCATCTAGAAGTGACTTTGAGGAGGGAAAAGTTTGGAAGTAAAATTTCTATTTTTGGTTTGTTTTTAAAGGGAGGCGCGAGCGCAGTCCCCACATACTCAGTGCACTTTTGATCGTCCACATTTGGGACGATCGCAGAAGTCAACAAACCGATGTGCAATGGAAGGTCTCGCCCGGGCCCACAGCGGATCACTGTAAAGCCTGTGCCAGGTAAGTATGCTTTTCCCTGGCCGCAGGTTTCATTTACATCATCCTGGCTTCACCCCTCAGGGTGTCTGTTAAACAACGCTTCACATATATATTCCATGACAGGTTTTCTTGTTCATACTGTTTAATGTACACCCAGGACTGCTACATTAGCATTCACTTTATAAGAAAAAGAGCTTTGATGAGAGAAAACCACAGAACGGGGTTTATTTACATTTAAGCTGTATAAACGCTCTCCTCATGTCAGGACGCAGGGGAGACAACCTTGACGTCAAGCACAACTGGCTCTCAATGGGATCCCATCACAGAAATATATTCAAGTCAGAGTTGAATGAAATAGATTCTTTTGCTTAAAATTATATGGCTTGACACATACACATTCAATTATAGAGCATGAAAACCTCCCACGGAAGAAGCAATCAATAGAAGTGACTTTGAGGAGGGGAAAAGTTTAGATAAAATTTCTATTTTTGGTTTGTTTTAAAGGGAGGCTGACGAAGGCATGATCCCCACGCATAAGTGCGCACCCGAGTCGTCCACATTTTACGCGGACGATCGCAGAGAATCAACCAAACCGATGTGCAATGGGAAAGGAGTCTCGCGGGCCCACAGCCTTGCGGATCGCATGTAAAACCTGTGCCAGGTAGGTATGCTTTTCCCTGGCGCGATTTTCATTTACATCATCCTGGCTTCACCCCTCAGGTGTCTGTTAAACAACACGCTTCACATATATTCCATGACGGGTTTTGCTTTGTTCATACTGTTTAATGTACAGGACACTACATTAGCACATTCACTTTATGAAAAAATACTGATAGAAACCACACAGAGCGAGGGTTTATTTACATTTAAAGCATAAACGCTCTCTCCTGTATCCCGGGACGCAGGGGGAACAACTTGACGAATTAAAAGGCACAGCTGAAACTCTCAATGGGATCCATCTGAAATAAATTCAAGTCGAGTTGGATAGAATAGATTCTTTTTAGCAAGTATATGGCTTGACACACATACATTCAAGGTATAGAGGCATGAAAACCTCCTGGAAAAACAATCATCTAGAAGAAGTGACTTTGAAGGGGAAAGTTTGGAAAAATTTCTATTTTGGTTTTGTTTTAAAGAGGCGCGAACCTGATCCCCACACTTATAAATTGCGCACCCGAAGGTCGTCACATTTAAGGGACTGATCTTGAAGTCAACAAACCGATGATAATGCAATGGAAAGGTCTCGCCCAGGCCCACAGCCTTACCCGGATCCACCAGCAAAGCCCACCGTACCAGGTAAAGGCCTTTTCCCTGGCCGCAGTTTTCATTACATCATCCACAAGCTTCACCCCACTCGGGTGTCTGTTAAACAACGCTTCACATATATTCCATGACAGGTTTCTTGTTCATACTGGCAGGGGACCACTACGACCGGCACATGAAAAATACTGATAGAAAACCACACAGAACGGGGTTTGTACATTTAAAACATGAGCGCTCTCCTCATGTATCCGGGACGCAGGGGAGACAACTGACCGGTCAGAGCCACGGCACAAAACCTCAATGGGATCCCATCTGATATATTCCGATTCAGGATTGAATGAAATAGATTCTTTTAGCCCGAAGTATAAGCAGGCGCATACGTGGGTATAGAACGCCGAAGCATACCTGGAAAAACAATCGTACGAAGTGACTTTGAGAGGGAAAAGTTTAGATAAAATTTCTATTTTTGGTTTTGTTTTAAAGGGAAGCGCAATTTTTGATCCCCCACATATAAATTGCGCACCCGAGTCGTCCACATTTTGGGACGATCGCAGGGGAATCCAACCAAAGCCAATGCGCGCGTGGAAGGTCCTTTGGTACAGCCTTCCGGGATGCTGTAAAGCCTGTGCCAGGTAGGTATGCTTTTCCATGGCTGCGGAACAATTTACGTAATGCATAGCTGCCCCTCCGGGTTGTCTGTTAAACAACGCTTCACCTTATATTCCACTGACGGGTTTCGTTGCATGTTGTGGCGGGACGCTGCGTTGGCATTCGCTGTGAAAAGTACTGTTGAAGAAACACTGGGGCGGGTTTGTTCCGGCTGTATAAACGCTCTCCTCATGTCAGGACGCAGGGGGAACAATAACTTGACGATCAAAACACAACTGGCTCTCAATGGGATCCCATCTGAAATATATTTCGATTCGGGTTGAATGAAATAGATTCTTTTGCTTAAGTAGCAGGCGACGCACATTCGGTATGGGCGAAGAGCCTCACCAAACCGTCATCTGAAGTGACTTTGAGGGAAAAGTTTGGAAATAAAATTTCTATTTTGGTTTGTTTTCGGGGAGGCGCAGGCTTGCCGTCCCCACACTTATAAATTGCGCACCCGAGTCATTCACATTTTGGGACGATCGCAGGGGAATCCGGCAAAGCCGGTAATGCGTGGAAGGTCGCTTTGGAATTTGAAAGCCTTCGCGGATCACTGTAAAGCCTGTGCCAGGTAAGTATGTCGCGCCACGGCGCGTTTTCTTCACGTCACATTTCACCCCAACTCAGGTGTCTGATAAACAGCAGCTACATACCATTTAGCGGTTCCTTTGATTTAAGCGCGGCAATGTACAGGACACTACATTAGCACATTCACTTTATGAAAAAATACTGATAGAAAACCACCACACAGGGCAGGTTTATTTACATTTTAAGCTGTACTTGAAGCGTATATAAACATGGGGCTGGGGAGACAACTTGACAGTCAAAAGGCACGGCTGAAACCCTCGACGGGTTCCGTCTGAGAATATGTTCGAGTCGAGTTGAATGAATAGATTCCTTTTGCTTAAAGTGCGAAGCGGCGTACACATTCAAGGGTGCGGGGCGAGCATCACCGGAAAGAGCAATCCGTCACGAGAGTGATGACTTTGGGAAGGGGAAAGTTTGGAGAGTAAAATTTCTATTTTGGTTTAGGAGGCGCGAACGCAGTCTACACCCATGTTGCTTGAGTCATTCACATTTAGGACGATCGCGAGAGTCAATAACAAACCGATGTGCAATGGAAGGTCTCGCCCGGGCCCACAACCTTACTTGAGGATCACTGTAAAGCCTGTGCGAGTAAGTATGCTTTTCCCTGGCCGCAGTTTTCATTTACATCGTCTGGCTGCGCCCCACTCAGGTGTCATTAAACGCTTACTTCACATATATTCCGCTGACGGAACAGCACGTTCATACTGTTTAATGTACCGGGACACTACATTAGCACATTCACTTTATGAAAAAAATACTGATAGAAAATACACACAGAACAGGGTTTATTTACGACAGCTGTATGTCAAGCATATATAATGTCGGGACGCGGGGAACCGGCAACAGATCAAAACCACAACTGGCTCTCAATGGGATCCCATCTGAAATAAATTCAAGTCAGAGTTGAATGAAATAGATTCTTTTGCTTAAGTATGTAAGCGGTACGTTAGGGGTATGGAAGCATGAAAACCTCCGCAGGAAAAGTGTCGTAGAAAGTGACTTTGGGGAAAAGTTTGGAAGTAAAATTTCTATTTTGGTTTGTTTCAGGGGAAGCTTGGGGCGCAGTCCCACTTATAAATTGCGCACCCGGAGTCGTCCACATTTGGGACGATCGCGAGGGAGTCCAACCAAACCGATGTGCATGGAAGGTCTGCCAGACCCACAGCCTTGCGGATCACTGTAAAGGCTACAAGCGCGGTGAAGTATGCTTTCCCACCTGGCGCGGTGCTCATTTACGCGTCTGAGCTGCACCCCATGGTGTCCTGGTAACACTTCACATATAATTAAACTGACGGAAGGTTTCTTGTTCATACTGTTTAATGTACAGGACACTACATTAGCACATTCACTTTATGAAAAAATGCCTGATAGAAGGCCACAGGCTGGGGTTGTTGCATTTGGCTGTATAAACGCTCTCCTCATGTATCGGGACCTTGGGGAGACAGCTTGACAGAGTCAAGGCACGGCTAACCTCAGAGGATGTCACGAATATATTTAGGTGGGGAGTTGAATGAAATAGATTCACTTTAGCGTATAAAGCAGGCACGCCAAGGTATAAAGGGGCGCGGCCTCCCTGGAAAAACAATCATCTAGAAAGTGACTTTGGGGAAAAGTTTGGAAATAAAATTTCTAGGCGGACTTTGTTTGCAAAGGGAGAGCGCGAACGCAGTCCCCACACTTATAAATTACTTTTGAGTCGTCCACATTTAGGGTCGCGAAGTCAACCGAAATCGATATTTTTAATGGAGGGTCTCGCCCAGACTGGCCTTGCGGTCTTTGCTTAAAGCCCTGTGCCAGGTAAGTATACTTTTTCCTAGCGCGTTTCATTTACATCATCCTGGCTTCCGCACTCAGGTGTCGTGGCAGCATACCGCATATATTTCCTTTGACGGGTTTCTTGTTTGCATTACTATTTATCTTTTGAGGGACTTTACACGTTGGCACGTTCACTTGTGAAAAATACGGTGAAATACACCAGAACAGGAGTTTATTTACATTTAAGCTGTATAAACGCTCTCACCTCATGCTCCGGGACGCAGGGGACGGCAACCCAGTCAAAACACAACTGAAGCTCTCAATGGGATGCAAATGCGAAATATATTTCGAGTCCGGGATTGGATAAGAATAAGATTCTTTTGCTTAAGTATATGACGACACATACACATTTTCAAGGTACTTGGGCGAAAGCCATATCCCCTGGAAAAACAATCATCTAAGTGACTTTGGGAGGAAAAGTTTAGATAAATTTTCTGCCTGGTTTGTTTTAAGGGGAGGCGCGGGGCACCGGTCTACCGCCTCGTCACTTTTGGTCGATCCACATTTAGGACGGTCGCCATGGGAGATCAACCAAACCGATGTGCAATGGAAAGGTCTCGCCAGACCACGGCGCCACGGATCCTGCCAAAGGCCTGGCGCGGGTGAAAGAGTATTGCTTTTCCTGGCGCCAGGTTTTCCATTCCATCTCACAAGCGCCACACTCGTTGTCACCTTCAAACAACGCTTCCGCCATGTTCCATGACAGGTTTGTTTGTTCCATGCTGTTTGTGCAGGACACTACGATGCTTACGATACTTTGTGAAAAAAATACAGTAGAGAAAACCACGGGGCAGGTTTTGCTACATTTAAGCTGTATAAAGGCGCTCTCTCCTTAACCAGGACGCAGGGAATGGCACCGACCGATCAGCACCGGCGAAACCAATGGGGGATCCCATCACCGATACATATTCTAAAAGTCAAGGGAGTTGAAGCCAGATTCCTTTGCTTGAAGTATATGGCTTGACCACATACATTCAAAATTTGGAAACATAAAGAAAGCCTCCCTGCTGGAAAAACCGTCATGCCGAAATTGAAACTTTGAAGGAAAAGGATTTAAAATGAATTCTTTATTTTTGGTTTGTTTTAAAGGGGCGCAGAACACAGTCCCACTTATAATTGCGCACACTTTGGTCATCCCACGAACGGGGACAGTCGCGAGGTCAACCAAAGCCGATGTACGTGGAAGGTCTCTTCGCCCCAGGCCCGTACTTGCGGGTCACTCAAAAAGCCTGTACTTGATTGATATGCTTTTCCAATGCGGTTTTCATTACCGTCGTCTGGCTACCTCAAGATTCCGTATTCAAACAACGCTACGCATATGTTCCGCAACCAGGACACCTTGTTCACCTGTTTGTCAATACGGAACCCTTCATTCAGCATTCGCTGCCAGAAAAATGCTGAAGAAACTACGGAACAGGGTTATTTACGTTTCAATTTTGTATAAACAGCTCTCCTCATATCCAGGGACCGCAGGGGAGACCGACGCCGGTCAAACACGGCTGGCTCTCAGTGGTCCCATGCGAGAATATATTTAGTCGAGTTACCGGATTCGATAAGATTCTTTGCTTACGTGCCAGCATTACGCCGCACAAAGATTATAGAGCATGAAAACCTCCTGAAGCTGATATCCTGAAGTGACTTTAAGGAAAAGTTTGGAAATAAAATTTCCTATTTTTGGTTTGTTTTTAAGGGGAGGCGCAGGCGCCGTTCTACACCTCGGTGCGCCGAATAAATTCCGTTTGGGGACGATCACCAAGAAGAGTCAACAAACCGATGTGCAGTAGGGTCCTTTTAAGCCCGGCGCGGATCACTGTAAAGCCTATTGCCGAGTAAAGTGGCTACTTTTCCTGGCCCGCCAATTTTTCACCATTTACATCATCCTGGCTTCACCCTCGGGTGTCTGTTAAACAACGCTTCGCATATATTCGCTGACGGGGTTTCTTGTTCATGCTGTTGTCTTACCCAGGACACTTTCCATTCAGCGCATTCACTTTAATAAAAATACTGTCTGAAAACCACACAGAACAGGGTTTATTTGACTGCGGCTGTATAACAACGCTCTCCATCCATGTAAAGGACGCGGGGAGAATAACCCGATGATCAAAACGCAGCTGAAACCCTCAATGGGATTCCCATCTGAAATATATTCAAGTCAGAGTTGGTTGAAATATAGATTCTTTGCTTAAGTATATAGCTTGACACGCGCATTCCACGAGGGTATGGGGCATAAAAGAAACCTCCCTGGAAAAACAATCATCTAAGTGACTTTGAGAGGAAAAGAGTTGGAAATAAAAGATTTCTATTTTTGGTTGTTTTTGGGGCGCGGGCCGCGGAGATCCCCACCTTATAAATTGCGCACCCAGAGTCGTCCACATTTACAGGACGATCGCGAGTCAACAAACCGATATTAATGCAATGGAAAGGTCTCGCCCAGATTTTATTGCCGGATCACTGGCAAAGCCTGTGCCAGGTAAGTACTTTCCCTGGCCGCGAGGTTTTTCATTTACATCATCCCACCGCGGCTTCGCTTTACTCAGGTGTCTGTTAAACAACGCTACATATATTCCATAGACTGGGTTTTCTTGTTCGTACTGTTTAATGTACAGGACACTACATTAGCACATTCACTTTATGAAAAAATACTGATAGAAAACCACGCAGAACGGGGTTTATTTACGTTAAACTGTATAAAACGCTCTCTCATCGCGGGACACCAGGGGAGACAACGACAGTCAAAACACAACTGGCTCTCAATGGGATCCCATCTGAAATATATTCAAGTCAGAGTTGAATGAAATAGATTCTTTTGTACAAGTATATAGCTTGACATACATTCTAAGAAATTGCTTAGAGCATAGAAACCCTCCGCAGGCTCTCAATCATCCTGAGAAGTGACTTTTGGGGAGGGAAAAGTTTAGGAGAAGTAAAATTTCTAATTTTTGGTTTTGTACTTTTAAAGGGAGAGCGCGGAAGACGCAGTCCCACCTTATAAATTGCGCACCGAGTCCTCGTCCATTTGGGACGATCGCGGGGATCAACCAAAACCGATGTGCAATGGAAGGTCTCGCCAGACCCACACGTGCCGGATCACTTTCTGTAGCCTGGCTATGCCAGGTAGAGTATGCTTTTCCCTGGCCGCAGTTTTCATTTACGTAAATACCTGGCTTCACCCACTCAGGTGTCTGTTAAACAACGCTTCACATATATTCCATGACAGGTTTCTTGTTCATACTGTGTTTTAATGTACGGGACACTACATTAGCACATTCACTTTATGAAAAAAATACTGATAGAAAACCACGGGCAGGGTTTATTTACGTTTAAGCTGCTATAAACTCTCCTCGCATGTCAGGGACACCGGGAGACAACTTGACAGTCAAAACACAACTGGCTCTCTCAATGGGATCCCATCTAGAATATATTCAAAGTCAGAGTTGGATAGAATAGATTCTTTTGCTTAAATTATATGAGCGACATACACATTCAAGGTATAGAACGTGAAGCCTCCCTAGATACCAATCATCTAAGAAAGTGACTTTGGGGAGGGAAAAGTTTGGAAATAAAATTTCCTGGCCCTTTGGTTTGAGCTGAGGGAGGGCGCGGGGCGTTCTGCGCATGGTGCTTGGGAGTCGTCCGTTTTGGGACGGGGATTCAATGAGTGTGGAGGATCTGGCACGGGGCCGACGCGGGATCGCCGCGAAATTATGCGGGCGAACATTTGGCTTCCACTGGCGTTCGTCATCCTGACTGCACATGGAATTACGTAAACCGGCAGCAGCCGTGCTATTAAAGCGGTTGCTGTTTCGTGGCGTTGCGTGAAACACGGAACGGGTTTTGGCCGCGTTTCAAACTGGCACCGGCTTTATTCAGGACAAATTTCCAGCGAATCCAGCTTTGACGGCTCTAAATGGGTTCCATCGAACATTCGAGTCGAGTTGGAATGTTGATTTAACGCGGCATTCGAAGGCATACGGAATATACGAAGTTTGCGATGAACTTCATGCTGGACGGGAACGGTCACGAACGCGGTCAACAAACAGGACGATTGGGGATAAACTTCAATGATTAAAACGCAAATGGGAAGGATGCTTTGGAGCTTGCGAGGTCGCTGCCGTACCGGAAGTGCAACGCTGCTTGCGGCCGCTGATTTTCATTTTATCGCTCCTGGCTTCACGCCACTCGTTATCTTCTTTGCTATTCAGCGACTACGGTTTGCTATTCATGCCGACGGCCAGCAAGTTCATTGGCGCCGAAAAACTGATGGAAAAGAACCGGGTTGTTCATTTCTCAAAACGCTCAGGGTTGCAGGGGCTAACCGACGCGATCAAAACTACGGCTTGAATAAATGGGTTCCATCTGATATTCGATCGAGTTGGAATGAAACCGGATTCACGCTTAAGTACCGCAGAAGCTGACCTAAAGGTGCCAGGCAGCCCTCTGGAAAACCGATCCAGAAATGAAACTGGGGAAGAAGTTTGGGAAATGGAACTTCGCGCGGTTTGATCCCCACTACTGAAACCAGCACCGGTGTCTGGTTGCAGGGGAGATCGCTCGAAACTGATATTACAATGGAAAGGATGCTTGAACGGCTTGCGGGATAACGCGAAACCGCCGCCGGTGCAAATTGCGCCGCTTTCCGACCGGTTTTCTAAACCCGCTCATCTGGCTTCACCACTCCGGGTGGCATCATTAGCTCTAACGCTTCATATTCCATGACCGGTTTTCTTGTTCGCGCAGGCTGCCGATGCCACAGGGTTGCCCGTTAAGCATTAACATGAAAAATGCTGACAGAAACTTCCACCTGGGGCTGGGGACTGGCTACCACATTTCCAAAGCTGCAGCATTCCTTCCGGTTGGGGAGACGAAAGCGGCAATCCCATTTGGCTTTTGGCTTCAATGGATATCCCACTCGCAAAACCGGAGCGTCTGGGGATGGAATGAAATGAATTCTTTACCTTGACCGCCCGACACATACATTCGAAAAGTGAAACGAAAGCTTCCCTGGAAAAAAACTGATCATCGAAGAGGCGACTTTTGGGGAAGAGTTTGGAAGCTAAGAACTATTTTACCGGTTGTTGAACGCGGGCTGCGATCCCAACTTTAAATTAAACGCCAGAGATCAATCAAAACTGCGGGACGGTCGCGGGGAGATCGGCTCGAAACTGGTAAGCGCAACCGGAAGGATCGCCCGGAGCACGGCACTGCTGCAGGATCACCGCAAAATACCGGAGCAAACGCCTAACTTCCTGACGTTTTCGTTATATCGTCAACTAAACCGGTTCTTCGCTGGCACCGCAAATGCTTCTCCATGTCCGGAACGCAGGGGAACAGCTTTACGACCGCGATCCAAAGCTGGCACTGATATAAACCAAGGTTCCCATCCCCAGGGAAATATATTCCAGAGTCAGGAGTTGGATGAAATGGATTCTTTGCGCTTCAAAATATACCATTTTGCACATTCAAAGTGCCGAACATGAAAACCACCTACGGAAAAACTAAATCAACTTTGAGAACTGGGGAAACCGTTCCTTTTTGATTTTGAGAGGCGCGGGCGCGTCCACCTTTAAATTACGCACCCGAATCGAACCATTTGGGACGGGAATAACTAAAACTACAAATTAGCGAAATGGAAGGATACCCGCCAGAATTGCCACGGGATCACTTCATACCGAACATGCAGGGCAAAACTATGCTTTCACCGACACTGGTTTTATATCCGACTTCCACTCGATTGCTCCTCGCCAGCTGCTTTGCCTACCTATTCGCGATACCGGTTTCTTGTTCGCTTTTGTTTAAATGGCCTTTGAAAGTTTCCGAAATGCGCTTTTATTCCGCTTTTATGAAAAATGCTGATGAAGAAAATGCTGCACAGTTGATTTCGCCCATTTAAGCTTCCGGCATACCATGACCAGGATTTTCGAGAACAGCACGATCAAAAGCTTTGCTTTGACTAAATGATTCCTCCCGAAATTATTCGATCGGGGACCGAATGAGGAAATGGATGCTTTACTTCCAGGTACGCCGCATTCGAACAAGAGCAGCGAAAAGAACGCCTGGAAAAACACAATCATAAATGGCTTTTTGGGAAAAAGATTTTACGGGAAGCTCAAAATTCCTTTTTGGTTTGTTTTAAAGTAAACGGGTTGGATGGACGGATGGGATGGATGGACGGGCGGATGATGACAATTTATGGACGGGACGGATGGATGGACAGATCAGGATGGATGGATGGAATCGGATGGGGATGGGACGTTGGATGGATGAACAAATGAATTAACCGAACCAGCCATTTTACATTCGATAAAACCTATCCTAAAGCGCCTAATCATCAAAGAATGGCTTTGAGAAGGAAAAGATTTGGAAACTATTTTGATTTGTTTTAAAGGAAATCCCCTCAAATTACACACCAAATCATCATTGGAGTTGAAATCACGAAGTCAACTTCAAGCTTCGATATACGACAAAGGAATCGCGAAGAACTGGCTACGGTCACCTACAAAACCTGCTGATAATTATTACTGCGATTTTCATTATCATCGGCGCTACCCTTCATATAACCAGCTTCGCTGCTTCACTATTCGACAGTTTTCGCGATACTATTTAACACTTCCGTAACACCTATGAAAAAATACCGATGAAACTACAAAGGCTGAAGTTATTTGCGAAATTCGCTTCTTCAAACCTTTCTCGCTCCAGGACTAACTTCCGACTGATCAAAAGCAACCCGAAACTGGATTCCATCGATAACCGATCAAAGGATGGAGATACCGATATGGAATCTTCTTTTAATACCGCAACTGTTTTGCTTACACATTCCGTTGCTGGAAACGCAGCAAACCTGAAGAAAGGCAATCATCGAAGTATTGGAAGGAAAAAGTTTGATGAAACTAACCTGAACTTTTGAAAGGAAACTTTGAAGAACAATCACTTCAAATTACGCAGACTCATCACGACTGGAACGAAGTCTTCAGCTCATTAACACAATGAAAGATCACCCCGACACGACTTACCGGATCGCTATAGAAACATACCGGTATGCCGCTTTCCGGCTGCGATTTTCATGCATCATCTCACCAACTTTACCCTCGATCAACCAGCAGCGCTGCACTATTCCGCCGACAGGTTTTCTTATTCTATTTAATACTTTGGGGAACGCCCTTATTCAGCACATTACGCTTTTTACCGAAAAAATACTGATAAAGAGAAAAACTCCACGAACCGGTTTATTTACTTCCAGCTTCCTGCCCTTCCTCCGCTCCGGTTTCGAAATTTATGGCTTCAAACGATCAAACACTGGCGCAGCTCAACCAGGATCCATCATGAAATACCTATTAGTCGATGAATAAAATGAATTCGCTGGCAATACCGCTGACACATACGATATAAAGGTACCGCAGAAACGCGAAAGCTTCCTGAAGAGCTTAAATCACTCGACGACTTTTTGAGGAAAAAGACTGGAAGTAAAGGCTTCCTTTTGATTTTGTTTAAGGAACGATCCCACTCGATACCAATCATCCATTTACCGGACGATTCCTCACCGCGAAGTCGCTTCGAAGCGGTAAACACAATGGAAGATTCTACTTGGGGCGCAACGCTTACCGCA